>NW_027456847.1:202500-210000 GCF_040206685.1 Ascaphus truei
CGCCATCGTAGGGTGCTGTATTTGTAAGGACGCCCATAGTCGTCAGGGACGTTCCCCTTTAGTGAGGTTCATATGCGGAGCTGCGGAGCTGCGGCCGCCATCTTGGATTTCACATCTGACGGTGCTGCAGAAGGGAGAGACGGCGCAAGGCTGGATTAACACCAGGACCCGTGGAGTGTCAAGGTCATCGTAGTGACCGGAAGGTATCCTTATCTACAAGTGCACCTACACCGGTCACCAGGCGCTGATCCCGCCTCCCACTAACTAATTGGGTTCCCTGAGAGAATGCATATGGTACCATAATTTACTGGTTATGAGACATACTCCTAAGGAGAGTGGCAGAGCCACTTATGTACAGGACAGCATCCCAATAAGGTGTGGCCGAGCCACGTTGTGTGTGTATATGTAAAGGTTATCTGATGATTCTGCATATCATTTGTTATTCATGTGTTATATAAAAAGGTTGGTTGCATACTGTTGTTGTTAGGTTCTTGCTCAGGGTATAATCTCTATAGTGGGGATCCTGGGTGAGTGGAGGCGCTGCACCACAAGTGATAAAGGTATACCCCCAGGCTCCCACTATGCGGAGGCTCAGAGCTCCTGAAGCCACAGGTTTATGTACCGTAGTCCCTTAGTTCAGGTGTTCACAAAAAGGGCTACATTTGGAGGCGCTGCTGAGATCTTATACCTGGGGTGCCCCCACATTTTTTTTGTCTCTATTGTGCAACCAACCCACATCATGTCGGTGCCCTCGGCGCTCGAGGTGCGCAAGTGGGCCCAACGGCGCGGGATCCCCTTGAACCGTGTTTTCGCGCTGGGCCATGTCCCCGCCATGATCTCGTTAGGCACAGTGACCGAGCAGGTCCGCAAGCTTCCTCTCCTGGACAATGCCCAAGTACAAGACCACTTTTATGACCACGACCAGACCTGGCGCCGGATCTTGTATGCCACTGAACAAGATATATGCTCCGAGGCTTTGCCCCGTATACTGCTGCTGCCCGAAGCTCCGGGGGTGCGCTGTCCCATCGTCCAGGCGGACACCCCTGCGCCCCTGGCCACTTCCACCCCCCGGAGAGAGTATACCCCCACCGCTGGCGCCGCGACGGGAGGCCCCGACCACTCCCCTGACCGTGGCCTGCACCCTCATTGGCCCGCAGCCCTGAGCCTAGGCCCCTCCTCTACCCCGTCCGGCCTGCGGGCTAGTCTCAACCGACTTAGCCTATCAAGATTGGACGCTTACCCCGCTGTCGGGGACAGCTTACCGGGAGACACCTCTTTGCCCGCATTAGCTGCCGTTATCCACAATACCACCCAGTCGCTCCAGTACAGGAAGTTAAAGGCCTTCTCCGGGGAGAAACCCACGCCCCAAGGGGAAGTGGGGATAGAGGACTGGCTGGATCATACCGAACAGGTACTACCTGAATGGACCTGCACGGACGCGGTCCGTAGGCAGCGCATCGTCGAGTGCTTGCGGCCTCCCGCGTCCCACATGGTGCACTACTACCGAGACGACAACCCGGAAGCTGATGCGGCAGACCTCATCTACTGCCTAACCAAGGCGTATGGAGCTCCGGTGGACATGTATACTTTGATGTCGAAATTTCATGCGTTAGCCCAGAAGGAAGGGGAGATGGTATCCGATTTTCTCAGGCGACTACACCTGGATCTCTGGAACATGGTCAGGAAAGGCGTGTTGCCACGGAAAGAAGCCAACGGAATACGTACCACTCAGTTGCTGAGGGGCCTCCTACCCCTACACCCCGTGTCGGTACGGGTCAGTAGCTGCATAACGCCCGGGCAAGCCCTGTCGTTTCACGACTTAATGGATCGGGTCCAAGCGCACGAGATGGTGTTATTAGGGCGTGACGTAACCACCGGGAAGAAGCCACCGCCAGGGGGTAAAGAAGCCAAGAAAGTGGACCCAAAGCCCGACGTGCCCGAACCTGGGGATATCGATCCCGAGGATGTTCCCCCCCCCGTGACACCCCGACCTCGTCCCCCGACTGGGCGAAGCCCCCCAACCAGGAGAGACGAGGCCTACCTCAGCCAAATGCAGTGTTACGCCTGCGGAAAGATGGGACATTTACGGGCCCACTGCCCCACCTCGCGGAGGACGTCGTCCCGATCGGCGCAGTCGATGCCGTGCCAGCCCCTGGAGGGTGAAAAGGTGTTGCCATCCTCTCCGAGCCCCCGAATTGGCCCCGCCTCCATTATTCGAGTGGTTATTGAGGGCATCTACGCCGCCGCATTATTGGATACGGGGTCTCAAGTGACCATCGTGTATCGGCCCTTCTACGACCAACACCTACACCAACTACCGTTGCTATCTGCGAATGCCTTGCGGCTACGGGGACTGAGTCATGAAGATTACCCCATAGACGGAGTAGTAAAGGTGCAGTTAGATATTCTCCAGCTGAATACTGGTAAACATCACCCCATGGAAGTGGAGGCCCTAGTGTGCCCCGAGCCGCAGGACCACCCCAGCGCCCCAATCATCTTGGGGACCAACGCTGACATTGTGCGCGCGGTATTCCGCCAGTTTTTGCAGGAAGCAGGAGAAGCCCCACTGCTGGCCCTAGCGGCCTGTCCCGCCCTTCAAGAGGTCTGCGGCAAAATTGCGACTGAGGAAGAGCATGGCGTCCTCTACAGCCAAGAATGGGGACTGACCCAGATTCCCCCGGGGGAAGGACGAATGATGGTCGCCGCTTGCCATTACCCCCATCGACGGTCGGAGGATCAGCTCTTCACCTTGGAGAGTGTGGCCCAGGACGAACAACGTTTGGGCTACAAGGTACTAACCTCGGTCAAGGAATGGCCCGGGAAGATCCCGAAGCGTACCTGGGTGTATGTGCAGAATATATCCCCGTACCCGATGACTATTGACCGGCGGCAGACGCTAGGGAGGATATACCCGGTAACTTCCGAGGAGGAGGCCTCGACGGAACTAGCTAGGAGCTCGCCTGCTACCATAGCGCCGGCATTGGAATTTGACTTTGGCGACTCGCCCCTCCCGGATGAGTGGAGGAAGAGGCTACAGGATGAGCTACACGACCGAAGGGGTGTGTTCTCCACTGGTGACATGGATGTGGGGTGCAGTCGCAGTGCCCACCATACCATCCGACTGAGCGACGCCACCCCCTTCCGGGAGCGCTCCCGCCGGCTTGCCTCAAAGGATGCTGACGAAGTGAGGGGATTAATCGACGAGATGAAAACGGCTGGCATCGTGCAGGAATCTCGGAGCCCTTACGCCTCACCCATTGTGGTAGTCCGCAAGAAGAACGGGACGGTCCGTCTATGTGTGGATTACAGAACGCTGAATAACCGTACTATCCCCGACCAGTATACACTGCCCCGAATCGAGGACCTCCTGAATGCATTGACCGGGAGTAAATGGTTCAGTGTGCTCGACCTCAGGTCCGGGTATTATCAAGTGCCCATGGGCCCGGAAGACCAAGAAAAAACGGCCTTCATCTGTCCCTTAGGGTTTTACCAGTTTACCCGCATGCCTCAAGGGATCTGCGGGGCCCCGGCCACGTTCCAGAGACTAATGGAAAAAACCCTCGGAGACCTTAACCCGCGAGAGTGCTTAGTGTACCTGGACGACATTATCGTGTTTGGGCGGACTCTAGAAGAGCATTCCGAGAGGCTGATGAAGGTGCTGGATAGGCTTGAGGGGGAGGGCCTAAAACTGTCGCTAGACAAGTGCAAATTCTGTCGGACCTCTGTAACGTATGTGGGCCACATTGTGTCAGCTGATGGGGTGTCCACCGACCCAGGGAAGATCGAGGCGGTGATGAACTGGCCCAGACCTCAAAATGTTCAAGAGCTGCGGTCTTTCTTGGGGTTTTGTGGCTATTATCGGCGGTTCGTGGAGGGGTATTCCAGCAAGGCCAAGAGACTGAATGACCTTCTCAAGGTGCATCCGGGAGAAACCGGGAGAAAGGGGAGCTCGGCGCAGACACCCTTTGGGAAGACATGGACTACAGAATGTGAACAGGCCTTCAAACACTTAAAGACCAGCCTCACCCAGGCCCCCGTCTAGGCCTACGCGGATCCTGAGCGAGACTATGTCCTACATGTCGATGCTAGCCTCAGCGGGCTAGGAGCGGTTTTGCATCAGAAGTATGAGACCGGGCTACGTCCAGTGGCCTACGCGAGCCGAAGTTTAACCCCTAGCGAGCAGAATTACCCGGTCCATAAGTTGGAATTTTTGGCGCTAAAATGGGCGGTGGTGGACAAGCTGCACGATTATCTATATGGAGTACCGTTCGAAGTACGCACGGACAACAATCCCATGACCTATATCAATACGTCTGCCAAATTGGACGCCACCGGACACCGTTGGTTAGCTGCTCTAGCCAATTACCGGTTCAACCTTAAATACAAACCTGGACCCACCAACATAGGGGCCGACGCTCTGTCTCGTCGACCTGGCCTGCAATCCACCCCTGATGAGGAAGTCTGGGAGGAGATACCGGGCCCCGGGATTCGTGCTCTCTGTTCAGTAGCGGCGATAGTCGATGACAACGTAGCATTCTCGGAATTACGGGTGGTTGACTCGTTGGGATGTCATTCGCAGGCTGTTCCTCTGGCCTATCAAGGTCGAGACGGGATGAATGTCAATGAAGATAGTATCATAGCGTGGAAGGATCTAGTGCATTATCAGACACAAGACCCCATAGTGGAGCTGGCCCGTCAAGCTGTACAGCAAGATAATCCGTCTATACTGAAGCGGGCCCCCAAAGACTTGGTGAAGCTCCTGTTAAATGAGTTTGGGAGGTTTGAAATGGACAATTGTTTGTTATATCGGGTGATTTCCTATCATAACCATCCCGATCGGCGTCAGTTGTTTTTACCGGAACGTTTGAGAACACTAGTCCTCCGGGCCCTTCACGATGACCATGGTCACCTGGGCATTGACAAGACCTTTGGACTACTGCAGGATAGGTTCTATTGGCCGAGAATGAGGGAGTCAGTGGAGCAACATTGTAGGAAGTGTAATCGTTGTTTACAAAGGAAGACACTGCCTACCAGGGCGGCTCCTATGGCACACTTGAAAAGTTCGGGTCCCATGGATTTGGTGTGTATGGATTTTCTTTGTATCGAACCCGACAGTCGGGGAGTTAGTAATGTTCTCGTGATCACTGACCACTACACTAGGTACGCCCAAGCGTTCCCTACGAAAGACCAGAAGGCCGTAACGGTAGCCCGAGTACTATGGGAAAAATATTTCATTCACTATGGGTTACCAAATCGTCTTCACTCCGATCAGGGCCGGGATTTTGAAAGTACACTGATACGGGAGTTGCTCACCCTACTGAACATTGCCAAGTCACGTACTACCCCGTACCACCCCGAAGGGGATGCCTTGCCCGAACGGTTCAATCGCACCTTGCTGGATATGTTGGGTACATTGAAGAGCCCGCAAAAGACGGAGTGGAGTAAACACGTCGAAGCATTGGTACATGCGTATAATTGCACCCGACATGAGTCCACCGGGTATACCCCGTATTTCTTGATGTTCGGCAGGGAAGCCCGGTTACCGGTGGATGTGCGCCTACGGATATCTACCGATGGGGTATCCAATAGGACGCATTTCCGATACGTTCAGCGACTAAAGGACAGTCTACAGTTGGCCTACAAATTGGCTGAGCGGACGACCGCACAATTAAATGCGGGGAATAAAAGGCGTTATGACCACAAAGTACGTTACAAGGAAATTCACCCCGGAGATGCGGTCCTTTTACGCAACTTAGGTGTTCCTGGGAAGCATAAATTGGCAGACCGGTGGCGGGAGGGTGTGTATGAGGTGGAGTCACAGATGCCGGGTCTTCCTGTGTACCGGATCAAGGATTCTGAAGGCCGCGTAAAAGTGTGGCATAGGAATCATCTGCTTCTCATACCTCAAGTAGGGACGGATGAATTGGAAGCCCCAGCCACTGCCCTAGATGGAGCAGTTGAATACACAGAGGATGGCTCAGAGACTATAAAAATTGCCACCTCTGAGGATACAATGGAGGGAACCTCTCAAAGGGGCCTTCCGGCCGTGGAGGCATCTCCCGAAGGAGCCACGGGTAAAGAGCCTTTTGGCCCGAACATTGATCATTTGACTCCAGTGAGTCAGACTCTAGACCCACAAAGTCCCTGTTTTACACCCCAAAGAGACTGTGTTAATGCTGAACACCCCTCAAGGGTAGAGACTGAAATACCATTTGAGACTGATCACTCTGCAGAGGAAGCAGAGGAGGATCAACCCCGCCGAAGTCAAAGAAACAGTCAACCTCCCATGCGAATGGCATATGATCAGTTTGGGGCACCCCATTATGAGGCTCAGCAGTGGGCTCGGCATAGGATGCAAGCTATGATGGTACTGTTTAATGAGATGTGTAACCTAATCTAGGAAGAGAGGGTTGTGTACATAGTTAATATATATGGGGTAAGGTAGTGGATTCTGGAGGGGGGAGAATGTAAGGATGTCCATATATATTAAAGGTTCCGCGCTGTCAATTACATAGGCAGCGCCATATTGTCCCTGTTTGCCAGCGAAGTTACTGCGTACCAGTTGGGCTGCGCATGCGCGAGGGAAGCGCACGAAGGGTAATCATAAGTAAAGACTTGGAGGGGGTTGAACTATGAACTCTGACTGTGAGGAGGTCAGCTGAGGCTGAGGACCAATGGGATGCGATACTGTGTATGCAGGAACCGGATGCGTGTGGGCGGTGGGTCAGAGCAGCGAGGGAGGTGAAGGAGGAGGTTGGTGGAACCTCGTGTGCGAGAGCAGAGGGTCAGTGACCCGTCTGCTTAGATAGGGTATGCCCGCAGCCCCAGGAGTCTTTCCCCCGCCATCGTAGGGTGCTGTATTTGTAAGGACGCCCATAGTCGTCAGGGACGTTCCCCTTTAGTGAGGTTCATATGCGGAGCTGCGGAGCTGCGGCCGCCATCTTGGATTTCACATCTGACGGTGCTGCAGAAGGGAGAGACGGCGCAAGGCTGGATTAACACCAGGACCCGTGGAGTGTCAAGGTCATCGTAGTGACCGGAAGGTATCCTTATCTACAAGTGCACCTACACCGGTCACCAGGCGCTGATCCCGCCTCCCACTAACTAATTGGGTTCCCTGAGAGAATGCATATGGTACCATACTTTACTGGTTATGAGACATACTCCTAAGGAGAGTGGCAGAGCCACTTATGTACAGGACAGCATCCCAATAAGGTGTGGCCGAGCCACGTTGTGTGTGTATATGTAAAGGTTATCTGATGATTCTGCATATCATTTGTTATTCATGTGTTATATAAAAAGGTTGGTTGCATACTGTTGTTGTTAGGTTCTTGCTCAGGGTATAATCTCTATAGTGGGGATCCTGGGTGAGTGGAGGCGCTGCACCACAAGTGATAAAGGTATACCCCCAGGCTCCCACTATGCGGAGGCTCAGAGCTCCTGAAGCCACAGGTTTATGTACCGTAGTCCCTTAGTTCAGGTGTTCACAAAAAGGGCTAC
>NW_027456847.1:215000-283950 GCF_040206685.1 Ascaphus truei
TCCCCTCCCAGTCTGTGTGTGTGTCTGCCCCCCTCCCTGTCTGTGTGTGTGTCTGCCCCCCTCCCAGTCTGTGTGTGTGTATGACTGCCCCCCTCCCAGTCTCTGTGTGTGACTGCCTCCCCTCCCAGTCTGTGTGTGTGTCTGCCCCCCTCCCTGTCTGTGTGTGTGACTGCCCCCCTCCCAGTCAGTGTGTGTGTGACTGCCCCCCTCCCAGTCTGTGTGTGTGACTGCCCCCCTCCCAGTCTGTGTGTGTGACTGCCCCCCTCCCAGTCTGTGTGTGTGACTGCCCCCCTCCCAGTCTGTGTGTGTGACTGCCTCCCCTCCCAGTCTGTGTGTGTGACTGCCCCCTCCCAGTCTGTGTGTGTGACTGCCCCCCTCCCAGTCTGTGTGTGTGACTGCCCCCCTCCCAGTCTGTGTGTGTGTCTGCCCCCCTCCCAGTCTGTGTGTGTGACTGCCCCCCTCCCAGTCTGTGTGTGTGACTGCCTCCCCTCCCAGTCTGTGTGTGTGTGACTGCCCCCCTCCCAGTCTGTGTGTGTGACTGCCCCCCCTCCCAGTCTGTGTGTGTGTGTATGACTGCCCCCCTCCCAGTCTGTGTGTGTGACTGCCCCCCTCCCAGTCTGTGTGTGTGACTGCCCCCCTCTCAGTCTGTGTGTGTGACTGCCCCCATCCCAGTCTGTGTGTGTGACTGCCTCCCCTCCCAGTCTGTGTGTGTGTCTGCCCCCCTCCCTGTCTGTGTGTGTGACTGCCCCCCCTCCCAGTCTGTGTGTGTGTGACTGCCCCCCTCCCAGTCTGTGTGTGTGACTGCCTCCCCAGACCCCTCCCAGTCTGTGTGTGTGACTGCCCCCCTCCCAGTCTGTGTGTGTGACTGCCCCCCTCCCAGTGTGTGTGTGTGTGTGTGTGTGTGTGTGACTGCCCCCCTCCCAGTGTGTGTGTGACTGCCCCCCCTCCCAGTGTGTGTGTGACTGCCCCCTCCCAGTGTGTGTGTGACTGCCCCCTCCCAGTGTGTGTGTGACTGCCCCCCCTCCCAGTGTGTGTGTGACAGCCCCCCTCCCAGTGTGTGTGTGACTGCCCCCCTCCCAGTCTGTGTGTGTGTGACAGCCCCACCTCCCAGTGTGTGTGTGACTGCCCCCCCTCCCAGTGTGTGTGACTGCCCCCCCTCCCAGTGTGTGTGACTGCCCCCCCTCCCAGTGTGTGTGACTGCCCCCCTCCCAGTGTGTGTGACTGCCCCCCCTCCCAGTGTGTGTGACTGCCCCCCTCCCAGTGTGTGTGACTGCCCCCCTCCCAGTGTGTGTGACTGCCCCCCTCCCAGTGTGTGTGTGACTGCCCCCCCTCCCAGTGTGTGTGTGACTGCCTCCTCCCAGTGTGTGTGACTGCCCCCCCTCCCAGTGTGTGTGACTGCCCCCCCTCCCAGTGTGTGTGTGACTGCCCCCCCTCCCAGTGTGTGTGTGACTGCCTCCTCCCAGTGTGTGTGACTGCCCCCCTCCCAGTGTGTGTGACTGCCCCCCTCCCAGTCTGTGTGTGTGACTGCCCCCCTCCCAGTCTGTGTGTGTGACTGCCCCCCTCCCAGTCTGTGTGTGTGACTGCCCCCCTCCCAGTCTGTGTGTGTGACTGCTCCCCCTCCCAGTCTGTGTGTGTGACTGCTCCCCCTCCCAGTCTGTGTGTGTGACTGCCCCCCTCCCAGTCTGTGTGTGTGACTGCCCCCCTCCCAGTCTGTGTGTGTGACTGCCCCCCTCCCAGTCTGTGTGTGTGACTGCCCCCCTCCCAGTCTGTGTGTGTGACTGCTCCCCCTCCCAGTCTGTGTGTGTGACTGCTCCCCCTCCCAGTCTGTGTGTGTGACTGCCCCCCCCTCCCAGTCTGTGTGTGTGACTGGCCCCCTCCCAGTCTGTGTGTGTGACTGCCTCCCCTCCCAGTCTGTGTGTGTGTGACTGCCCCCTCCCAGTGTGTGTGTGACTGCCCCCTCCCAGTGTGTGTGTGACTGCCCCCTCCCAGTGTGTGTGTGTGACTGCCCCCCCTCCCAGTGTGTGTGTGACTGCCCCCCCCCCTCCCAGTGTGTGTGTGACTGCCCCCCCCTCCCAGTGTGTGTGTGACTGCCCCCCCCTCCCAGTGTGTGTGTGACTGCCCCCCCCTCCCAGTGTGTGTGTTACTGCCCCCTCCCAGTGTGTGTGTTACTGCCCCCTCCCAGTGTGTGTGTGACTGCCCCCTCCCAGTGTGTGTGTGACTGCCCCCCTCCCAGTGTGTGTGTGTGTGTGTGTGTGTGTGACTGCCCCCTCCCAGTGTGTGTGTGACTGCCCCCCCTCTCAGTGTGTGTGTGACTGCCCCCTCCCAGTGTGTGTGTGACTGCCCCCCCTCCCAGTGTGTGTGACAGCCCCCCTCCCAGTGTGTGTGTGACTGCCCCCCTCCCAGTCTGTGTGTGTGTGACTGCCCCCCTCCCAGTGTGTGTGTGACTGCCCCCCTCCCAGTCTGTGTGTGTGTGACAGCCCCACCTCCCAGTGTGTGTGTGACTGCCCCCCCTCCCAGTGTGTGTGACTGCCCCCCTCCCAGTGTGTGTGACTGCCCCCCTCCCAGTGTGTGTGTGACTGCCCCCCCTCCCAGTGTGTGTGTGACTGCCTCCTCCCAGTGTGTGTGTGACTGCCTCCTCCCAGTGTGTGTGTGACTGCCTCCTCCCAGTGTGTGTGTGACTGCCCCCCTTCCCAGTGTGTGTGACTGCCCCCCCTCCCAGTGTGTGTGACAGCCCCCCCTCCCAGTGTGTGTGTGACTGCCCCCCTCCCAGTCTGTGTGTGTGTGACTGCCCCCCCTCCCAGTGTGTGTGTGACTGCCCCCCTCCCAGTCTGTGTGTGTGTGTGTGACTGCCCCACCTCCCAGTGTGTGTGTGACTGCCCCCCCTCCCAGTGTGTGTGTGACTGCCCCCCTGCCAGTGTGTGTGTGACTGCCCCCCCTCCCAGTGTGTGTGTGACTGCCCCCCCTCCCAGTGTGTGTGACTGCCCCCCTCCCAGTGTGTGTGTGTGACTGCCCCCCCCTCCCAGTGTGTGTGTGACTGCCCCCTCCCAGTGTGTGTGTGACTGCCCCCCCTCCCAGTGTGTGTGTGACTGCCCCCCCCACCCAGTGTGGGTGTGTGACTGCCCCCCCCCACCCAGTGTGGGTGTGTGACTGCCCCCCTCCCAGTGTGGGTGTGTGACTGCCCCCCACCCAGTGTGGGTGTGTGACTGCCCCCCTCCCAGTGTGTGTGTGTGTGTGTGTGACTGCCCCCTCCCAGTCTGTGTGTGTGTGACTGCTCCCCTTTCCAGTCTGTGCAAGTGTGACTGCCCGCCTCCCAGTGTGTGTAAGTGCCCCCTCCAAGTCTGTGTGTGTGTGTGTGTGTGTGTGTGTCTGCCCCCCTCCCATTCTCTGTGTGTGTGTGTCTGCCCCCCTCCCATTCTGTGTGTGTGTGTGTCTGCCCCCCTCCCATTCTGTGTTTGTGTGTGACTGCCCCCCCAGTGTGTGTGTGACTGCCCCCTCCCAGTGTCTGTGTGTATCAGTGACAGAATGTATACAGACACCAACCCACTCACCCACTCACCCACGTGTCAGTCAGTCACCCACGTGTCAGTCAGTCACCCACCCACGTGTCAGGCAGTCAGTCACCCACCCACGTGTCAGGCAGTCAACCCAAGTGTCAGGCAGTCACCCACCCAAGTGTCAGGCAGTCTCCCACCCACCCCCCCAAGTTTCAGGCAGTCTCCCACCCACCCAAGTGTCAGGCAGTCTCCCTCCCACCCACCCAAGTGTCAGGCAGTCTCCCTCCCACCCACCCAAGTGTCAGGCAGTCAGTCACCCACCCACGTGTCAGGCAGTCAACCCAAGTGTCAGGCAGTCTACCACCCACCCCCCCAAGTTTCAGGCAGTCTCCCACCCACCCAAGTGTCAGGCAGTCTCCCACCCACCCACCCACCCAAGTGTCAGGCAGTCTCCCACCCACCCACCCACCCACCCACCCAAGTGTCAGGCAGTCTCCCACCCACCCACCCAAGTGTCAGGCAGTCAAACCCAAGTGTCAGGCAGTCTCCCACCCACCCACCCAAGTGTCAGGCAGTCTCCCACCCACCCACCCAAGTGTCAGGCAGTCTCCCACCCACCCACCCAAGTGTCAGGCAGTCAACCCAAGTGTCAGGCAGACTCCCATAAAAGTGTCAGGCAGTCTCCCATAACCCAGCCACCCGTCAGGCAGTCTCCCATACCCTAGAGCAGGCCTGCACAACTCCAGTCCTCGAGGGTCGCAAACAGGCCAGGTTTTCAGGATATCCCTAAATCAGCACAGCTGGCTCAATTAGTGGCTCAGTCGTACTGAGCCACTAATTGAGCCAGCTGTGCTGAAGTAGGGATATCCTAAAAACCTGGCCTGTGTGCGGCCCTCGAGGACTGGAGTTGTGCAGGCCTGCCCTAGAGAAAGTGCAGCGCACCATGATCCAGAGAAGAGGCAGGTCTGGCAAAAATCTATCTTTATTAGAAAGTCATAAAAACAAGGGATGCAACCCCACCCCACTCTGCCACATAACCAGGATGCTGACGCCCACCTGATGACGTCAGAGCTACCATATGGCGCCCCCTAGTGACGTCAGACGTCTAGGTCTAAATCCCTGGCAATACAGCATAGAGCTGTCTTGGAGGACTGCAGCCACAGCCACACCTCTCCCCAGACTGAACACTCCCCCATGTGTGGCTGTGGCTGCAGTCCTCCAAGACAGCTCTATGCTGTATTGCCAGGGATTTAGACCTAGACGTCACTAGGGGGCGCCATGTGGTAGCTCTGACGTCATCAGGTGGGCGTCAGCATCCTGGTTATGTGGCAGAGCCAGGGGGGGTGGTATATATTGTGACTGTTTTCTTGTGTTTGGTAGCCTTCACCTTGAGAAAGGCTGTATTTGACTGCCGAAACGTTGGACTTTATGGCATATTAAACCTCCTTTGAGTAAGACCGTGTGCCTGCTTCTTCTTCTTTGTCCGGCTACAGGAAGGGTCAGGAGACAGGGAGGACAGAGGCAGGAGAACCCCATCTGGCTCCGGCCTTGCCTGTCCCTACGAATACAAACATACAACCCCTCACTGAATAACATAGCCCTAACCCCATGTAATAATCCTGGGTGTAAACAAAATAATGGTTTTATGAATATTGTAATGGTTTATTAGGGACCTAGGAGGTGGCCAGTGGGGCTGTTATGTGTATTTGTGTTTATTGTGGGTAGCGGGGGTGGGTGAACGGGGTATTGGCCCCAAGGATGGGTGTTTAGGCCTACCGGGTGGGGGGGTAGTGGGAGGGGTTAACCCCTTCATTACCTTAGCGGTATTAACCGCTAAGTTAAAGAAGAGGTTAAGTCATCCCCCAACCCCCTGGCAAGGCCTAAACACCCAGCCAGGGCCAAATACCACCTCCTCCCACCCCCGCTACCCACAATAAGCCTGGCACGGGTGTATAACCCCTTCATTGCCTTGGCTGTAATGAAGTTGCCTGTAAATGCATTTTTTATGCATGGGATTCATGCCGGGGGTCTCTGGTGCTGATATCAATGGATATCAGCTCTGGGACACATGCATGTTATTTTCATCGCAGCTTCACCCCACCTTCTTGCCAACTTTTGTGGCGGGACAATTTGGAGAAGAAACAGCAATTTTAAAGTGGAGATCAGCTGCAATAAGCTGATCAGGGCTTATAGAATTGAGCGTGTTTGAAAAACTGGCGATCAGTGCCGAAAAGTGGCTTATCACCGCGCATCTGCAGATTTTATTTATTTATTTATTTATTTTCCGGCAAAACAAAAAACGGTTATTTTTGCTCTAATCGCCAGCTTCTCTGGGCTTACTGAATCGCTGTAGGCGATTACTGCATGAGGGCCTTAGGGAGGATTTGTTCCTGTAAAGTACACCTAGTTTGGCATAGGATTTGGATGTCAGGGTATCAATGTGCAACCCAAATGTTAAATGGGAGTTGAACTATATGCCCAGATATTTCAAACAAGTAACAGGGGCTAGGATGGTATTAGAGCTGGTTTTTATCTGAAGCTCTGTCATTGGCAGCTTTAGCAATTTAGCTCTGGTCCCAAATACCATTGTTACAGTCTTGTCAGTGTTTAAAATCAGTTTGTTTTGGGAAATCCAGTTTCAAGTCTCAAAAAATCAGATTGAAGTACGTGTTCAAGGTCAGAGAGGCGAGGGCTGCGTGCATATAGGATAAGATCTAAGGCCTCTCACAATAACCCGTTGAGAAAATAATATTCCTATCTAACTGACATACGTATAAAATATACTCTACCAAGACCCCTAATACAGAGTTACCCACCTTATACGGGAGCAGCTGCCAGACGAGTATAGTAAATGTATCTTATTTCTTTTGCCACTGGAGGGCAGCGTGGAGTTACACGGAGTGGCGCCCTTAAGGACGACGTGCCAGTTAGGCGGAAGGAGACGCGCACACACTTTTATGTGAAACGGATATATTTGGGGAGGGATTTAGGAGTCTGAGTGAGAAAATTGATATTTTGTCACAATGGAAAAATGGAAAAATTAACCATTTAAATATGCACAGATTTTATCCCACTTTTGGAAATTAGGGATGTTGCCTAAAAGTCTGAGAATGCACAAAGTGCCACCCCTGGGCTTTAATGAAGCAGCATTTGTGGGATAAGGGGAACAGCATTCTGTATAAAGGTATTTTGGGCTCGATATAAATAATTGAAGCCAAAAACTAATATTAAGGGGCCTATGCAGAGAGCAGCGCGAACGGAAATTTCGGCGTTTTTTAGCGCTATATGGCTATAATAAGGTTGGAAATGGCGAGTTGAGTAAAAAGCGCCATTTTTTTATTTTTTTTTAGTAGAACTCGCCGCACGGCTGGCGAGAACCAAAATCTCGCCAGTTTTGAAAAGGGCCGTATGCAGAAAGGCACGATCGCCATCTAGCGGCTGTTCGCGCCATTAAAATGGAGAGAAATTCTAGAATTAGCTCCGCCAACAAAAGTTGGCAGGAAACTGGAGCTCACCGGCGAGAGTGAAAAGAAGAAAAAAAATCGCGCTTTTTTTCAAACATGTTTCACCAGCGCGCATCTCGCCGGTTGAAACTCTCCATAATCAAGCATGATTTTAAATGCAATTTTCTGACCTTTCTGCATATGGAGATAAAATCACGCCATTACAGGTACAATTTATTACCAATTCCAATTATTTCCAGCGCTGCTCTCTGCATAGGCCCCTAAGTAAATTGAGAATGGAAAAATATTCAGCACAAACGTACAGAATGTGATGTTCTGAGAGATCTTACAGATGTTATCAAATCCCTCAATGAATGTATAGAAAATGTCTGTATAGAACGAGTCAAACAAGAATATGCCAATAAAACGTTTAATTGGGAGATACAGGGGCCACAATTCAGGTCAGTTAGCTGGAAGAAGGGAAGCCGGTCAGCCGGTAGAGCCGGTCAGCCTGTCAGCCAGTAGAGCCGGTCAGCCAGAAGAGCATGTCAGCCGGTCAGCCAGTAGAGCAGGTCAGCCGGTAGAGCCGGTCAGCTCTGAGATCAGCATTACTTATATCCCCTAAACGTTGTCCCCTGCATGTAATGCGCAGAACAGCCTACACTGCATATACTGTACATGAGATACTAAACCCTTTCTTTTCTCTCGACTCTAATCTGAATTATTTGCTAATTGGTTTGTACACTGGCGACACACTTTATTCGAGCTCGGCTAGTCCCACGAATACGGGTATACCTGGGTGTATTGAGGTTTGTGACTGTTTTCTGCCCGAGTGCATTGAGTTATTTTCCGGCAGGGATTGAAGCATTTTATTCCCGTTTGCTGCAATACTGCACAGTACATATATATATACTGCATTACAATTCATGAATTTATGCCATCTGGTAGACACGCGAAGCATTGCAGCCTATTAAATCCTAATCATTATCATTTAACAGATCAGCCGCCCATCAGCCAGGCATGAACCCAGGCTGGGAAGGCAAATGCAACGGGGCTTGTCAGAGGTGAGGAGCGGCGCATTCCAGGTATCTGCCAGGTACATACCGGGTATTTGCTCGAATAAAGTGTGTCGGTGCAGTAATTAGAGAGATATTTGTAGCAGAATCCCATGTATGTTCTTTTTACCTTTTTAGATACCGTTTTGTGTTATAAAAGATATGACAGATCAGAGGGGCTTCCTGTTTGCACTCGTGTTTTGGCAGAAGTGTATATGTGACCCTATAAATCTCCATCACACCCGGCTTGGCAGTGTGACACTAGTGCAGCGACCTGGGGAAGAATCACTGAGCTGTTAGCAATAGATACAACGGATAGAAAAGACACTACACATAGGTTGGATTAAAGAGAGTATTTTATTTAAATAATTAATCTCTTTGCTGGGAGGGGCCTGCAGCACATTGCAGAGCGATATAGTAACACGCAGAGCAATGCACTGCAGGCCCCTCCGGCAGCAAAGGGGTGAAGACCAATGCAGGGTGTATAAAGATCTCACTGATAATTCATGCACAAAGGGCAGTTTGTTGCTGTGATCCAGAGGAAGGCGAAACATAACCCCTGCTGTGCAATGGGGGAAAAAAATTCCTTCCTGACCCCATTAAATGGCGATCGGATGGTCCCTGGATCACTGCACAGTGAGATCAGATGGAACAGCACAGATCAGCGTTGTTATACACAGGGGCACACTCAGTATATAGAGATGCGGGTGATGGGGCCCTTGTGCCCCTGTGTATAACTCACCTGCTCCCCCATCCCCCTGCATATCTATCCCATTCACCCCTTTTCCTCCCGCATACCTCGCAGGGCCGGCCGGCCATTAGGCGGTCGCCTAGCGCGCAAAGGTCCTAGGGGCGCATTAATAATCATTATTATTTTTTCCTCTTATTATTTCTAATTTATTTATCTTTTTTTAAAAATTATTATTCTTTTTTTTATCCAGTATTTTGGCGCCCTTTTATTTTTATTTTGCGTCGCGCTGGGGTGCGGTCGCACCCCCTGCAGCCCCGATAGCTACGCCACTGTTTATTTTATTATTTTATTTATCTTATTATTTTTTATACAACTGGGGCACAAATTTTAAATTTCGCCTGGGGCGCATGAAACCCGTGCTCCGGCCCTGCTCCTTGTTCTCTCTCACCCTCTCACGCCCAATATCCCAATCTCCCTCTAGTACCTGCCCCTCCCGCAGCCTTCCTGATCTTATCTGCCTCTCCTGCGGTCAAACCAACTTCTCAGGGCCCCTAGAATACCCCTGGATCTACGCCCTGGCTCCTCTGCTACCTGCTCCCGGGGTCTGCTGCTCCGCCTAAAAAAGGTGAAGCAGCAGATCTGTCCGCACCTCTCGTATTCTGCTACCTGCTCCCGGGGTCTTCTCCTCCGCCTAAAAAAGGTGAAGCAGCAGATCCGTCCACACCTCTCGTATTCTCCTAGGCCATCGTCCACCACGTCGCCAGACTTGACATCCGCTTCGTCGTCTGCCTCATCGGCCGCCTTGTAGCCCACCTCTTCGCACCACTTGACGCCCGCTTTATCGTATGCCTCGTCGTCCGCCTCGTAGCCCGCCTCGTCGTCTGGTGGCACAAAGGGCACCACCTTCGTGCGTGTCCTGATCTGCAGGAGACATGAAGTGTTTGTAACCAGGGACAGTGATACTCTGTATCGCAAGAGCTCCTGTGCCACTTATACCCCCTCCCCAATACCACGTTATACCGCCCTCCACAGGGCAAATACCCGTTATACCCACCTCCCCAGGCTCAGTACCCAGTTATACAACCCTCCCAAGGCCCAGTACCTGTTATACCCACCTCACCAGGCCCAGAACCCGTTATACCCACCTCACCAGGCCCAGTACCCATTATATACCCCTCCCCAGAAGGTCATGTTTCTATTTATCAAAAATACATTGAGTTACCTCTGGTTTTCAAGCATGTCCTGGGGGAGTTATCACAGAGACACAGAAACGTCGCTGAGTTTGGTGAGTAACTCCCTTAAACTCTCAGCAGTTGAATTCCCCATTAGGCGCTTAATGCGTTAAAAACAAGCGTTGCTATTTCTCTGCATGAAGTTGCAGGTAATTGGAAGAGTTAAACAGTGACGGCTATTTCATCACTCACCTTCTTCCATCGAATCGGTCTTAGCGGTAGTGATCTCAGTATTATTTCCTCCTTAACATCGGATATCCATATCCATTCTTCGCCTCTGATCTGTATGCAAGACAATGCTTTAAGACAGGGTTGTGCAACCTTTTCCCCCTGCTCCCCCCTCCACCCTCCCCACCTTGTCTCCGACGTTCTGATGTAACGACGTCATGTGATATCACGTTGCTATGGCAATGCCACATCATGTGACGCCACGTTGCTGTCTCCAGAAGCCGCCGGAGACAAGGAAAGGGAACTTACAGAGGCCTTGCGCGCGATTTCCGGCATTTAATTTAAATGCTGTGGGGAAGAGCGAGGGGCCACTGTAAGCGCCGAGCCCCTCCTCCCCAAGAAAATGTCGCACGCCTCGATTTGCGCACCCCTGCTTTAAGAGATATTCTGGGACCCTCCAACTCCTCCATCGGACCCTTCCTCATATTGACTGACCTTGCAGTGCTCTGCACTGACTTGCACTGACCTGCTATGATGCCTCTCAAAATACCATGCTAACTCATTCTGAACATACATGTGTCCTTTCTACATGTTACTCAGCTTGTATGGGCCACAGACAGCTTTCCCGGGGTCCAGGACTAGTTGCCACCGGGGACACTCACCCATGGGTCGGCGACCTTGCGAGAACCCACCCCCCCAACCTGTTTTCTCTTGCATTGCCATAGACAACAACATTTCAGCCTGCTGGCCTTTCTCAGGTAAAGTGGCTAAACCCACTAAAGCCAGTAAAGAAAGGCCAGCAGCCGAAACATTGTAGTCTGCTGCACAATAAATTATCTTTTTTTATTCAAATCCGTGTGCCCTTTTCCATCAATCATATTGTATACATTGGACGAAATGCCGGTCTTCCCTGAGACTAAGGGGCACCGGTAAAAGTATGACTAATTGTTTTTTTTAGTGTGCAGCAAATCCCCATCATTTTTGCGTTCTCTTGCTCTGCCCCAATCTGACACAGCACCTTGCTCTCTCACCCCCCTCTTACACTCCCGCGTCACCCTTTCCTTCCCCAAAGGTTGTCCTTTAATCAGATCTTACCCAAATTGTCTCCATCTCCCTTGGAAATGTTCTGTCTTTAAACTGTGCGGCTCCTCTTGATCCGAACTTTCTTAGCTGACCCCTTTAGGTTTCGGCTCCGAGGGTCTAAAAAATAAGCGACTCCGAAAAGATGTGAAATATGCCCACGGGTCCTAATGGGGCACTGAGGGGGAGACTTAAATACTAGTAAATATAATCTACTGTGCTAACAAATATAATCTATTAACTAAGAAATATAACTTATTAAACTAAGAAATATAACTTATTAAACTAAGAAATATAATTTATTAAACTAAGAAATATAACTTATTAAACTAAGAAATATAATTTATTAAACTAAGAAATATAACTTATTAAACTAACAAATATATCTTATTAAACTAAGAAATATAATTTATTAAACTAAGAAATATAACTTATTAAACTAAAAAATATAACTTATTAAACTTACAAATATAATCTATTTAACTAAATAAATATCTATTAAACTAAATAAATATCTATTCAACTAAATAAATATAATCTACTTCAAAACAATACAATAAAAAGCTGAAATGATACGTTAACCAAGCCACAGATGTGATGCCAATGAGCGTTGAACTCCTTGCAGATCCACCGTCAGCTGGTTGTGGCAGAAAGTGGTGACATGCAGTAGAACAGAGTGGTTGAGCTGTAACCACGGCAGTCAGGTCAGAAATCAACACAATATTTTTTGAAATTTAGAATGAGAATGTTCAGTATGTCACATTCTGGGCTCAGACACTGAGCCCTGTCACATGTTAGCAGCTTGTGATAATAGAAAGTATCCATATACTGGGATGTGATAAGAGACATTATAGTCATTTTATACTGGGTCCCATAACCTGCTTTATATGAAGTATCATTTTACACTAGTAGAGATGTTACATTTTGAAAAAATAGCGCTTCTGGCGACAATGTTCATTTTCTCTACAAATGATAAATGAAAAAGTTGGATAAAATGTTATATGTGTGTGTGCGCGCGCAATATATATATATATATATATATGAGTGAAAAGAGAAAAAAGTAACCCGTATGGGAGCACTCAGGTATGCAGATTAACATATAGTATTTTATTTATTTGACACAGTGCAAAAAAGGATAAGTAAACAGTACATGATTAAAAACACTTTAAAAAGGCTAGGACCCCTGTCACGGGTACTACCCATAGACACAAGTGGGCAAAACTAGGGAATGACTCAAATTGTCAACCCTTAACATGAAAATGGATAGTGACTCAAGAAACACTTGGATAGGTCAGAATAAATCACAACAGGTTAATGGGTTCACAGGCACCTATACAAAGCTAAAGATAATACGTACTACACACCAATGAAGTGACTAGTCAAAATATAAATGACAATCTTAAACCATCATAAATCTGCTTGAGCATACAATTATGTAACCAATACCAACAGCACAAATAAATCACTTGAAGGAAAAAGGTGGCATGATGGGATGAAGTCACTAGATGTGTAGAGCAATGAAGTGTGTGAATAGCATGTATGGAAAATTACCTGATGAACACCTATTAGATAACCTTGTGTGTGTTGTCAGTATCCATAATGAAAAAATAGAGTGTCACAGTCCAAAGATTAGTTGCACCAGTGCTGGGTAGCATAGTTACGTGAACATCTGTCAGGGGTCCTGCCTAGCACCCCCACTCCGACGCACCCCCACTCCAAGTCTAAGTCTCTGGACGAAACGCGTCCATGCTATTCAAACAAGTGTTTCTTGAGTCACTATCCATTTTCATGTTAAGGGTTGACAATTTGAGTCATTCCCTAGTTTTGCCCACTTGTGTCTATGGGTAGTACCCGTGACAGGGGTCCTAGCCTTTTTTAAGTGTTTTTAATCATGTACTGTTTACTTATCCTTTTTTGCACTGTGTCAAATAAATAAAATACTATATGTTAATCTGCATACCTGAGTGCTCCCATACGGGTTACTTTTTTCTCTTTTCACTCATACTATTTACAACCCGTGAGCACCGCCAATTCTTACTGATGTAAAGTTATTTATTGGCTTATGGTGGCATTAATATTGCAAAAGTAGATGCAAGGTTTTTTTCCCCACCTTCCCCCCCTTTTTTCCCCCGTTATTTGAACATACATATATATATGACACGTCAGGTCACTCTGTAACCGAACCCGGATCTGTGACGCATATGTACTGAGGTGGGGTTGGATCCCCCACGGTTATTTCTTGTTTTATTAATAAATAATTTACTATATTTTAATCTCTGGTGCGCATTGTGTGCATTTTTCTTCTTGTCTGCACAGTGCTTCAGATGCTGCATCTGAAAAAATGCCGGTGGATCGGGATGTGAGGTAGGGAAGTGACGTCCGCGCCGGAACGTTATTGCCACGCCTCCAAATATTCATTGCCACGCCCCCAAATCGCGCCCGAAGCATACCCTGCAAAGCCATAAAAAAGCTCAGGCTTCAGCAAGTGTATTGCAGCGTGTGCGCCTTCCCTCCATCTGAAATACTATAGACGCAGCCTTATCGACGCTTACTAAATAGGCCCGTGTCTCTCTCTCTCTCTCTGTGTCTCTGTCTCTCTCTGTGTGTCTCTGTCTCTCTCTGTGTGTCTCTCTCTCTCTCTGTGTGTCTCTGTGTCTCTGTGTCTCTGTCTCTCTCTGTGTGTCTCTGTCTCTCTCTGTGTGTCTCTGTCTCTCTCTGTGTGTCTCTGTCTCTCTCTGTGTGTCTCTGTGTCTCTCTGTGTCTCTCTGTGTCTCTCTCTCTCTCTGTGTGTCTCTGTCTCTCTCTGTGTGTCTCTGTCTCTCTCTGTGTGTCTCTGTCTCTCTCTGTGTGTCTCTGTGTCTCTGTGTGTGTCTCTGTGTCTCTGTCTCTCTCTGTGTCTCTGTGTCTCTGTGTGTCTCTGTTTCTCTCTGTGTGTCTCTGTGTGTGTCTCTGTATCTCTGTCTCTCTCTGTGTCCCTGTGTGTGTCTCTGTGTCTCTCAAATCAAATCAGCTTTATTGGCATGTCAAAAGAACATTTCAGTATTGCCAAAGCGTGAGTAATAGGGGGTGTGGGACAATGATTACACGAATACTAGGGGGTACGGTATAATGGTTATACAGTACATTACTTTTGTCTCTCTCTCTCTGGGCCTCATGCAGAGAGCATCGTTATTTCAAAATTCGCCATTTTTTGTACAATTTCGCGCAGAAACCGGCAGAAAATGGCGAGTTACGAAAAACGCGCCATTTTGTTTTTTCTATTGCTAAAACTCGCCTCGCGGCTGGCGAGAACCTCCGTCTCGCCATTTTTAAAACTCTCCGAATGCAGAGAGGTACGAACGGCATGTAGCGGCTGTTCGCGCCAGGGAAATGGCGCGATTTTCTCATTTTTGCCGCGCCAGGAAAAGTTGGCAATAAAATGGCGCTCGCCGCCTATACCAAAGGGGGGAAAAAAGCCGCGATTTTTTTTTAACACATTTCTGAAGCGCGCATCTTTCCCATTCAAACTCGCCACACGCATCCATGTTAAACATAGCAGAATTCGTACTTTTCTGCATATGGAGAATAAAACTCTCCAAAAAAGCTACTTTTTTTTTTTTTTTTATAACTTTCTTTTATTGTTTTTTTGCAGAGATAGTACAATCCAGAATCATATTGTTATCATTTAGTCTGCTTTATGACATACAACATCAAGACGAACATGGAAGGGGGAAGACGTGAGAGGGGAGGGTGAGGGGGTGGAGGGGGGTGGGCAGGTAACGGCTCATGGAGGGGTGTAGTATCCTCCGAGTATTCCAATAAACCTGGCTCTTTCTGCGTGTTCTGATCTAACTCCTCGATCAACCCACCGAGTCCAGCGATCGGGGGAAGGTGTAGGTCTCTCGCATTCGTCCTATCTGTCAAACTATTTGTCAACTCTCTCGTGTGTCTGTTCCGTCACTGAAGGACAGCCCACCTGTTACTATCAAAGCCAAACGGTGGCATTGCTCATCCCTGGGATATCGGTCTGTGCCAGCCACAATGACCATACTTTTTGAAAATTTGAGCCAGTGTCGTTGACTAGACTTGTCAACTTTTCCATCTGGCAGGCGAACCAAATTCTGTTCCGAATTTTGTCTATCGATGGAATTGCATTCTGATTCCACAACGCTGCGGTCTCGCACCTCATCGCCGTAGCAAAGTGTGCTATTAGTTTGTTTCCTGATCGAGATACCTCATCCGTGGGCCTACCTAACAAGAAAACCCACGGATCCAGTTGGATTTTGAGGCCCAAAAAGACCTTTTGAAGCCAATCTCTAATTTGTGTCCAGACGGGTATGATTCGTGGACAAGACCACAGCATGTGTACCAGGTCCCCCTGTTCCCCACACTGTCTAGGGCAGAGAGGGGAAGCTCCCGCGACGAATTTTGCCCTTCTAACTGGGGTGAGGTACCACCTCAATAATACTTTATATGAGTTCTCCTTCAGTGTCGTACAAATCGAGCTGCTGGCCGCAGCTTTGAAAATTGCTGTCCACTCTTCGTCTTCTAACGGTCCTGTCAGGTCTGTCTCCCATTGGGTCATAAAACTGGGTCTATGTGCGTCATCCTTATCTGTCCCAACCACCTCCCTGTACAGAGCAGAGATGAGTCCCCGTGTATCGGTTCCCCGATCACAGAGCTTTTCAAAATTAGTTAGTGGTGGTCTGTTTGGGTGTTTGGTATAAAATGCCCGAACCTGGAGGTATCTAATCAAATCTGTGTTGGGTAAGCCCTTTTCTGACTGTAAAATCTCGAATGTTTTGATTGTGTCTCTGCCCTCCAGGTCCTTAAGCCTTCTTAAGCCCCCCTTTTGCCAGCATGTGAAGTTCCTTTCAGTTAACCCCGGAGCAAAGTCCGGATTGCCATATAAAGGGGCCATTAATGAATCTTTAGAGGTCAATGAATGCCTATTTTTTGTCGATTCCCAGACCGAGAGAGAGTTCAACACAGAGGGCAGCAGGTTTTTTAGATCTTTTAGTCTAGCCCTGGGATACCAGATAAGATCCTTGAGCTCTAGCGGAGCACACACCTCCCTCTCCAAAGCTACCCATCGCCTCAGCTCTGGATCACCATGCCACTGCGTGATCTGACATAGTTGGGCCGCTTTATAGTAAGCCATCAAGGTCGGCACTGCCAGACCTCCAGTTTCCTTAGGCCTTTGCATGATTGACATTCGCACTTTTCTGCATATGGAGAATAAAACTCTCCAAAAAAGCTACTTTTTATGAAATTCGCCAATTTGAAAATTCTATGCTCTCTGCATGAGGCCCTCTGTGTCTGTCTCTCTCTCATTCTCTGTGTCTCTCTCATTCTCTGTGTCTCTCTCATTCTCTGTCTCTCTCTCTCTGTCTCTCTCTCTCATTCTCTGTCTCTCTCTCATTCTCTGTCTCTCTCTCATTCTCTGTCTCTCTCTCTCATCCCTGTATGATAGGTATGTTCCAACTCTATTTTTTGCTTTTCTTTTCCGTTTGAGAGGAGGGAGTCCCTCACCTCTTCAGCCACACACCAGGAACGCTGGATTGCTTTCAGACACTCGGAGAGGCGGATACAGTCGTGGATTGCAGGCACTGATTTATCTGGTAAATACCGCAAACATGCTTGAACAAGGGCCGTAGACATTTTATTTGATGGTTTAGATTACCATTGTCTGTGGTTGTTAGTTATTGGTATTAGAGTTTTTTGATGTTGTTACGAATCAAATACATTTTGAAGTAGTAATCCCCTCCGAACTGGGCATTCCTGGCCAATAATGCCCTGGCTGTAAAAGTTGAAGGGCCCAAGCAAAGCCCCCACCTCTATACACACTAACACTGCAGGGGCATCAAAGTGTCTCATTGTCATGGCAACGGGGGGTGTCACGTGATGTCATTTGTTTAATAAATTATTTTTTAAGGTGTCCCGGTTTTTCATTTTCGAAATCTGGTCACCTTATGTATTTATGCTGCATTCAGTGTTGTAATGTGCTGTAATTGGGTTACATGGCGTACATAGTGTATATACCGCATTCAGGGTAAGTGCTGTATGTGGATTATAAAGTGTATATATGCTGCATTCAGGGTTATAAGGTCGTTTATAGAGTATATACTGCATTCACGGTTACGTGCGGCATGTGGAGTATAAGGTGTATATATGCTGCATTCAGTGTTATAATGTGCTTTAAGTGGGTTACATGGCGGGTATAGTGGATATACTGCATTCAAGGTTACGCGCCGTATTGGATTATAACGGGTATATATGCTACAGTCAGTGTTATAATGTGCGGTATTTGGGTTACAGGGGTGTATACGGTACCGCAGGCGTGGTGGCGTGCCGTATTTTGATTATATGGCATACACTGCGATCACGGTTACGTGCTGGGTTCTGAATATAATGTTTATAGACCACATGCGCGGTTACATGACGGGTTTGGATTATATGGCGTATATGCTGCATGCTTGGCTTCGGGCCATTGCGTGGAGCATAGGGGTATGTATATACTGCCTTTGGGGGTCATGTGCTGTATTGGTCCAGCGTTACATGCTACATTCAGGACGACATGGGGTATACGGTGCGTTATGCTGCAGGCAGAGGTATAACGCGTGTAGGGGTTAATTTCACTTCCTGTTCAGCGCAGGCCATGGTAGGGCATGGGTAATCCCTCTTCCTGTTCAGCACTTGGCTCCCTCTATCGTATGGGTAATCCCATTTCCTGTTTAATATACGGCCCTGCGGTTGTATGGGTAACCCCACTTCCTGTTCAGCACATGGCCCTGCTATGGACGGGTAACCCCCCACTCTCTGTTCAGCACAGGGCCGCATGCCTCTGGTTTGGTGTGGGTAATCCCACTTCCTGTTCAGCGCATGGCCAGGGATGGTGCGGGTAATCCCACTCCCTGACTGGGCACGATCAGGAAAATATGCTGGTATAGCAAATATGCATGCGGGAAGGGGGTAAAGGGGCGGTTGCAAATAGCAGGCCTAACCCCCCTTCTTCGGTTAGCAGGAGGTCCCATGTATCGATGATAACATATCAATTCATGTTTCTTTCAGTCAGTTTCGGTACCTCGTGCGAGTAGCAATTCAGTTTTCATCCGGATCGGATCCGCCTCCGTCGGCCCTCGATACTTCCCATACTCACAGAAAAACTCAGTAGACGGAACACATAGTTAAATCACGCAAATTGAAATGACACTCCCGCGACACTTAGCGCATCAATCAGAATGTACTTCGTAGACAAAATCATACAACTGCAGGCTGACGCGCGAAGCAAGGAAGAAGGCTGGTTCCAGAGGCAGCTGTTGATGCTCATGCACCGGCAGAGTCACCAGCAGTAGTGACACCAGCGATAAGCGTAGCGCCAGTTCTAGCAACGCTAATCGCATCAGCAGCGGCGATAGCTCCAGCTATAGCGACAGTCGTAGCGCCAGCATTGGGGGCGGCGCCAGCGGTAGCGACACCTGTAGTTCCAGCAGCGGCAGTGGCCGCGGTTCCCCCGCAGGCGGTTAACAACACACCTCTAGGGGCCGGTGGGCTGGCCGGGCTAGTGGACTCACCATCCTCCACGCTCCCCCTCCCTCAGGCGGCACCCGCCTCAGAGGAGCTAGCCAAGGATAAGAGGATGCCCGATGCGGCATATAAGGTCTCTTATACATCCAGACCTAGCTCAGTGGGCTTGCACTTGCTGAAAGAGGTGAAGGACAAGATATGGGCCGGGGAGTACGTAGATATATTATCTCTGCTACCAGGCTACAGGGAGGCAGGCGTTGGCCGCGTCCTCAAAGACGGGGGAAGCGAAGAAGGTGGATGTGGAAAAGAGGCTTTTCCCACACACCTTTCGCAATTGGTCTAAGGCATTTGTTATCCTGGCTGGAGTAATTGGGGAGAAGGATCCCCAGGCGTGCGCCTCGCTCTTTACGTATCACGACATGATCGAGGAAGCACACCAAGCTTACGGGGGAACGGGTTGGTGGACATATGACCAGTGCTTTAGGCAATCAATAAAGGCCCAAGAGGTGGTGATACCATGGAACGTCAAGGACGTCAACCTTTATTTGCAGTTTGTGTCTGGGGGCGGGGCAGATTCCTTTCGAGGGAGCGGCACCGGAGGTAGGGGGACATGGCGGAATAACGTACCAGGGACTAGCCAGTCGCTGCGCACCAACTCGGGCGTCTGTTGGCCGTTTAACCTGTCCAACTGCACGTACGACAACTGCCGTTTCCAACACATCTGCTCCTTTTGCGGCGGCCGCCACGCCCAGGCAAATTGTTTTAAGAAGGGCGGTCGCAGGGGGAGGAGCGAAGGGCGGAAGTTTGGACGCGAGGGTAGCGACACCAATAATCGTCGCCAATTTGGCACCGTGGCTAGCAAGGTATCCCAATAGGGAAGCAGCCCAGCTACTCTTAGCTGGGTTTAAGGAGGGGTTTAGGATCCCGTTTGAATATCAAGCGGGATCTGAGTTTAGTCGGAACTTGAAATCGGTCAGGACACACGGTGACGTAGCTAGGGAAAAGGTCTGGAAGGAAGTCCAATTGGGAAGGATGGCTGGCCCCTTCGAGTCCCCTCCCTTGCCTAATCTCAGGATTTCCCCATTGGGAGTGGTCCCCAAAAAAAGAGGCTGGGGAGTATAGGTTGATACAACACCTATCCTACCCCGAGGGGTCGTCGGTAAACGACGGCATTGACAGGGAGTTGTGTTCGGTGTCTTACGCGAACTTCGATCAAGCCGCAGCGCTGGTGGAAAGGATGGGAGAAGGGGCTCTAATGTCAAAAGCTGACATCAAATCGGCCTTCAGACACTTGCCAGTCCACCCCGAGTGCTTTCATTTGCTAGGCTGCATGCTCGAAGGTCAGTACTACATAGACTTATGCTTACCAATGGGAGGGGCGCTTTCTTGTTTTTATTTCGAGACATTTAGCACCTTCCTAGAATGGGTGGCCCGGAAGAGGGTGCAGGCAGCGGGGGTCATGCACTACTTGGACGACTTCCTTTTTGTTGGCCCCAGGGGTTCGGACTTATGCGCTAGGTGGCTGTTCGAATTTTCAGCCCTGGCGCGTGAATTCGGCGTTCCTTTGGCCGACGAGAAGACGGTGCGGCCAACAACCACTCTTACCTTTTTGGGCATAGAAATCGACTCTGAGGCGATGGAGTACAGGCTCCCTCCGGAGAAGCTGGTCGCCCTAAGCAGGCTTCTCCGCGAATTCATAGCTCTCAAGAAAACATCATTGAGGCACTTCCAGGCGCTGCTAGGCCACTTAGTATTTGCTGCGCGCGTAATGCCGGCTGGGAGGGTTTTCGCCAGGCGCCTCTCCGCAGCAACGGTCGGGGTGAGACGACCCAACCACTTCATCCGCATCACCGCCGAAATCCGAAAGGACTTGACGGTGTGGCTGCGTTTTTTAAAGGATTATAACGGCAGAACCTTGTGGCGAGGTCCCCCATCCAACAACACAGAGTTGCAGTTGTTTACAGACGCCTCAGGGTCAGTCGGTTTTGGGGCCTACTTCGATGGGGCATGGTGCGCGGAGCGGTGGCCTCCCCCCTGGCGGGGGACGCCGCTCATTAAGAACTTGGCGTTCTTGGAACTATTTCCCTTGCTCGTCGCAGTGCGCCTGTGGGGTCACTTATTCGCAAATAAGCAAGTAATTTTTTGGACAGACAACATGGGTGTAGTGGAAGCCGTGAACAATTTCGGCTCACGCTCCCCGCCGGTGCTGTCCCTTCTGCGCTGTTTCGTACTGGCATGCTTGCAATTGAACATAGCGTTCAAGGCTCGACATGTCCCGGGGGTGGCGAATAACATTGCTGATGCTTTATCCCGGTTACAGATGGCGCTGTTTCGGAGACTGGCCCCCGGGGCGGACCTAATCGGCAGTCCATGCCCTGCAGACCTTTGGGTGCTGGCGAAGACCAAGTGACCTCGTTGGTACGATCATCGCTGGCTCCGTGTACGTGGCGGGCCTATTCCTCAGCGTGGCGCGATTATCAAAGTCTGGCAGGGGAATTGGGTCTCGACGTATTGGGAGTCGGGACCTTGCTATCATTTGTCCTAAACTTAAGGGCAGGGGGTTTATCGGGAGGATCCATAGGGAAAAAAGTGACAGGGGTCTCCTTCTTTTTGCAGCTAGAGGGCAAGGGGGACCCAACGAAGGCGTTTATCATCAAAAGGGTCCTAGCGGGGTTAACAAAGGGGACGGCGACAAATGACAGCAGACGGCCAGTGACACCAGCGATATTAGAAGGTTTAATGCAGGCCACAGACAGAGTGTGCCTATCGGGGTTGGAGGCGAAACTTTTCAGGCTGACGTTTGCATTGGCTTTCTTCGCAGCACTGCGAGCTGGGGAGTTGGTGTGCGCGTCGCGCAAGGGCGAGGGAGGGATGCAGTTTGAGGACATAGTCTTAGGGGAAGGGTGGGTCAAACTACACGTGAAAAGGTCAAAAACAGACCAGCGGGGAAGGGGAGCGTGGATATCTTTGCTAGGGCTACCAGGGACCAAATTTTGCCCAGTGAGCACGCTCAGGGAATACTTGGCATGCAGGCCAGACGGTCAGGGCCCCCTGCTCCTTCACGCGGACGGGGTACCGTTATCTAGATTCCAGTACCTGTGGGTTTTCCGCATGTGCCTAAGACACCAGGGCCTCGACGAGGCACAATACGGGACACATTCGTTCCGGATTGGGGCGGCAACGGAGGCATCACGCGCGGGGCTGTCAGTAGCTGCGATACAAAAGATAGGGCTAAAAAAAGATATACCCTATAACTCAGCGCAAAAAAATATATAAAGTGTAAATACAATATGTGAATAATAAGCTTATTGCTAAGTGAAAGCTGTCACGGGGTCTCTGCCAAACAAATTCCTCACAAACTCATTACAGACAATTATACAAAAAATGCAATGACCCGGCACTTCAGGCTACAACAATACCCCAGTCCAATGATTAGTCCATATGGATATGGAAAGTTCTTTTCAATATTCCAGCTGATGGAGCGATGGTGATCCAATTGCTGGCTGCTGGTTCCGAACTCCTCCTAGTATGTAATGGACAAAAAGGAAAAGACCATTGCGCAGCCACAAGAATCCATAAATAACTCCACAACAGATTAAAGTAATGAACTTACAGACTTGCTGTGTTATTGTTCCTTTGAGACAATCTGTGCTTTTAACCTCTTCTCTTCCAGATATCACGAATCCCACGTGTTGTATGTCTATCCTCCAGGTTTTCTGTCTGTTCGCAGCATTACCACTTGGTCATAGTTCCCATGTGTTCCCAGAAAGGAAATAACATGAAAGATGATGGTGCAGATTGATAAAAATTTATTACAATAAAAATAAAAAACAGCCAAGGGCTTACTCACATAAACCAGGCTGTGTAAAAACAGCTGACAACGTGCCGTCCGCAGCTTGATACAATCAGGTAGGCAGGCTTCTGGGAGGATAGTGCTATTGTTGTTTGCAAACCCTGAAGTGGCGTCTAACTCTCAGTAGTTACTCTGCGAGATTCGCCCCCTCTATTTGCTATAGCTTCCTCTATCTCAGCTTGAGGTGGCCAGCACTGCAGAATGTGCTCTGCTCACCTCTCTGGGTAACTGCCGTCAGCCCGCGCTACGCCTCGTGATGTCACACTCTGGCGTCTCTCCTGATCTCTATGCTCCTGCTTCTGAAGACCGTGTCAGTTCTAGCTCCTCCCTCTCCATACGCGTTTCGTGACGCAATGTGGTCACTTCATCAGTGGATGAGGGGGGAGTTGCTACCTACCACGTTGAGGAAGTATTTAGAACACAAAAGGATCCCTAGGGGGTTACGTAATGTTAAAGCACCCACCTTAGACACGGATGATGAAAGCTTTATGACTGAGTGGAACTTTTTATTAGACACATGCTCTGTAGGGTTAATGCAACTACTTATCAAACATAGAAGCACCATTCTAGATAAGATAGACGGGGAGGTCAATAATATTAAAAACCAATTAGAACCTTTTATGGCCATGACAGAATATATAATTCTGGAGGACAAAATTATTCAAAAAATGGCTAAATTAGGTAAAGAAGTAAAAATAATTAAACAGAAAAAATTTCTGAGAGATAATAAGGACTATGATGAAGGAAAAGAGAGGAATTGGAAAAGAGACAAAAGTGTTTCAACTACTGATAATATTGACTCTAAGGTAGAACCGAATCCAGAATCTACTCACAAGCCCGAAACTTTACTTACAAAGAAAGGGGCCATAAATAAATCCAATATCACTACCCCGGGACGAGTAGAACCTAGTACTAGAACAGATAAATTACAGGGAACTAAAAATAGTAAAAAATCTAACTCTAAACAGGAGTGGTCGAGGTTAGAGCGTAAGGGGGAAGAAAGGGATTATGATCATAGGGAGTATAGAGAAAGATCACCCCTACATAGATTAAATGATAGATACCAAACCTATAGGGGTTACAGAGAAAGATCACCCATTTTAAGATCGAATGAGAGACCCAAAGAGAACCATAGGGGTCCTACCCATTTTTTAGAGTATCGCAGGGACCACGAACCAGTGAAAGAACAGTGAAGAGAAAAAGGAATTGCATCAATGAAACAAGGTATATTAGAAAGAAAGCGGTCCAGAGCGGACGATATAGAGGAAAGAGGGGAGGGACACGAAAGAGAAAGAAAAAGACAAGACCCAGGAAAACACTGGTAGAACATAAAAGTAATATTAGTTCGAACCAACTTACCCAGGCTGAAACTACAGTTTTAGGCCTAAATTTTGCCCCAGTACGTGGCCCAAACCCCTTTGAACTCTATGTAGATGTCCATAAATTCATCAGGAAGCTTACACTAAAGAAATATTTCCTGACGGACCCTGTTAGTAGAACTTTAAACACAGGAAACCAAGTCCCTAAAGAAAAAATAGAAAATCCCATAACACCATTTAAAAATAAAAGTACATTTTACCCCAGAGCCATAAAAGGGAATTATATTGATACTTTTACAGATATGGTGATTAGTGATCTTGAAAAAACTGGGAGTAACTTTAAGGGTAAAAAATACAACCTAACCAAAGAAGAAAAGGAGGCTGTAAAATCTTTAACTGAGAATAAGGACATTGTTATAAAAACAGCGGACAAAGGGGGGGGGGGGGGGGTCTGGTTGTTATGGACACCAGCTTCTATAGAGAGGAGTCCAGTAGAATTTTAGGTGACAATTCCACCTATGATAGGCTTTTGAGTAACCCTACAGAGACATTCAAAAAGGAATTAACTACTATCATGGAAAGAGGATTTGAAGATGAAGTAATAACAAAAAAGGAATTAGAATACCTAATAGTTAAAAATCCTAAAGTACCAATATTCTACTTCATCCCTAAACTACATAAGAACCCAACCAGACCCCCCGGCCGCCCAATAATATCAGGCATAAGTTCGCTTACATCTAATCTGAGCAAATTCTTAGATCATCTGTTACAGAAATATGTCCAGAAAACTCCTTCTTATCTAAGAGATACGTCCCATGTACTACAACTAATTCAAGAAGTTGAATGGGATGAGCAAATAATATGGGTAACATGTGACGTGGTGTCTTTATACACCTCCATCAAACACGTGGATGGTTTAAAGGCAGTCCAGCAGACACTTGAGGGAGATATGAATGTTGGAGATAATTTGAAATCATTTATATTAAGTGGGATACAATATATACTAACCCACAATTATTTTAATTATGATGGAGATTACTTCCTCCAGACATGCGGCACCGCAATGGGCACCCGGTTTGCACCTAGCTACGCGAACCTATTTATGGATATGTGGGAGCGTGGCTACATATGGAACAACAACCCATATGGTGCAAACCTGGTGCTCTGGAAGAGATTTATCGACGATGTGCTGTGTGTCTGGAGGGGGACGATAGATGATCTAGAATTGTTTAAAGTATATTTGAATAATAATCCTTTTAATATAAAATTCACATTTACCTGCAGTAGTATAAGTATCAATTTCTTAGACTTAACCCTGTATGTAGAATACAATCAGATACAAACAAAAACATACCATAAGGAGGTGGATGCTAATACGTATCTTTTGGCTTCTAGCCATCACCATCCAAAATGGATACAAAATATCCCACAGGGACAAGCCCTAAGAATAAAAAGAAACTGCTCACAGAAGGATGTTTGCACAAGCCAATTGAACTCCCTTAGAGAAAAATTTCTTGAGCGAGACTACAGCAGGGAAAGGGTTAATAAAGCTATCTGTGCAGTTAAAGATATAGATAGGTCTAGTCTTATCAACCGTAATAACAGTAAAAAGACGTCCACTGTTCAAGGAGAATTTATCCCCTTTATCACCAAATTCAATAGTATGGCCCCAGAAATAAAGAAAATTATAAATACGCATTGGGGGATCCTCCTTAGAGACCCAATATTGAATACATTAATGCCAGAACACCCACAAATTGTTTATAAACGTGCTGACAACTTGAAAAGTAAACTATCACCTAGTTGTCCCCTCAGTGGGCCTAAAATAAGTAGCACCATGTGGTTATCTAACCTGAAAGGTTTCTTTACATGCAACAAATGCATAGGTTGTTCTTTCAGTGTTAAAGGCAGTACATTTCAATCAAATGTAACAGGTAAAAGTTATAATGTAAACACTTTTATAAACTGTAAGAGTATGTACTGCGTATACTTATTAGAGTGCCCATGCGGGTTGCAGTACGTGGGGAGAACAGGGTGGAAACTCCAACGTAGACTGGCAGAGCATGTATCTACTATATATTTCTGAAAGTGTCCTATGTGTCCGGGTCTGTATGTGTCTCCCTGTGCCCCTCCCCGTGTTCCTAGCGGCAATCTGCATTAGGCAGTGAGGCATTTAAAGTGAGGTTTTTAAGTGATACAGTTAGACTACAGTTAATATATATATATATAGTTAATATACTCACCTTCTTCATGCAAGACCAATAACCAATAACCTCAGCTGATATGACATGGATCTAATTGCATTCTCTTCACAGGTATGTTCCTGATGTTGAAACCCTCTGTATAAGACTGAATCTGGCCTTGTTGAATTGATATATAAGTATGTTCCTGATGTTGAAACCCTCTGTATAAGACTGAATCTGGCCTTGTTGAATTGATATATAAGTATGTTCCTGATGTTGAAACCCTCTGTATAAGACTGAATCTGGCCTTGTTGAATTGATATATAAGTATGTTCCTGATGTTGAAACCCTCTGTATAAGACTGAATCTGGCCTTGTTGAATTGATATATAAGTATGTTCCTGATGTTGAAACCCTCTGTATAAGACTGAATCTGGCCTTGTTGAATTGATATATAAGTATGTTCCTGATGTTGAAACCCTCTGTATAAGACTGAATCTGGCCTTGTTGAATTGATATATAAGTATGTTCCTGATGTTGAAACCCTCTGTATAAGACTGAATCTGGCCTTGTTGAATTGATATATAAGTATGTTCCTGATGTTGAAACCCTCTGTATAAGACTGAATCTGGCCTTGTTGAATTGATATATAAGTATGTTCCTGATGTTGAAACCCTCTGTATAAGACTGAATCTGGCCTTGTTGAATTGATATATAAGTATGTTCCTGATGTTGAAACCCTCTGTATAAGACTGAATCTGGCCTTGTTGAATTGATATATAAGTATGTTCCTGATGTTGAAACCCTCTGTATAAGACTGAATCTGGCCTTGTTGAATTGATATATAAGTATGTTCCTGATGTTGAAACCCTCTGTATAAGACTGAATCTGGCCTTGTTGAATTGATATATAAGTATGTTCCTGATGTTGAAACCCTCTGTATAAGACTGAATCTGGCCTTGTTGAATTGATATATAAGTATGTTCCTGATGTTGAAACCCTCTGTATAAGACTGAATCTGGCCTTGTTGAATTGATATATAAGTATGTTCCTGATGTTGAAACCCTCTGTATAAGACTGAATCTGGCCTTGTTGAATTGATATATAAGTATGTTCCTGATGTTGAAACCCTCTGTATAAGACTGAATCTGGCCTTGTTGAATTGATATATAAGTATGTTCCTGATGTTGAAACCCTCTGTATAAGACTGAATCTGGCCTTGTTGAATTGATATATAAGTATGTTCCTGATGTTGAAACCCTCTGTATAAGACTGAATCTGGCCTTGTTGAATTGATATATAAGTATGTTCCTGATGTTGAAACCCTCTGTATAAGACTGAATCTGGCCTTGTTGAATTGATATATAAGTATGTTCCTGATGTTGAAACCCTCTGTATAAGACTGAATCTGGCCTTGTTGAATTGATATATAAGTATGTTCCTGATGTTGAAACCCTCTGTATAAGACTGAATCTGGCCTTGTTGAATTGATATATAAGTATGTTCCTGATGTTGAAACCCTCTGTATAAGACTGAATCTGGCCTTGTTGAATTGATATATAAGTATGTTCCTGATGTTGAAACCCTCTGTATAAGACTGAATCTGGCCTTGTTGAATTGATATATAAGTATGTTCCTGATGTTGAAACCCTCTGTATAAGACTGAATCTGGCCTTGTTGAATTGATATATAAGTATGTTCCTGATGTTGAAACCCTCTGTATAAGACTGAATCTGGCCTTGTTGAATTGATATATAAGTATGTTCCTGATGTTGAAACCCTCTGTATAAGACTGAATCTGGCCTTGTTGAATTGATATATAAGTATGTTCCTGATGTTGAAACCCTCTGTATAAGACTGAATCTGGCCTTGTTGAATTGATATATAAGTATGTTCCTGATGTTGAAACCCTCTGTATAAGACTGAATCTGGCCTTGTTGAATTGATATATAAGTATGTTCCTGATGTTGAAACCCTCTGTATAAGACTGAATCTGGCCTTGTTGAATTGATATATAAGTATGTTCCTGATGTTGAAACCCTCTGTATAAGACTGAATCTGGCCTTGTTGAATTGATATATAAGTATGTTCCTGATGTTGAAACCCTCTGTATAAGACTGAATCTGGCCTTGTTGAATTGATATATAAGTATGTTCCTGATGTTGAAACCCTCTGTATAAGACTGAATCTGGCCTTGTTGAATTGATATATAAGTATGTTCCTGATGTTGAAACCCTCTGTATAAGACTGAATCTGGCCTTGTTGAATTGATATATAAGTATGTTCCTGATGTTGAAACCCTCTGTATAAGACTGAATCTGGCCTTGTTGAATTGATATATAAGTATGTTCCTGATGTTGAAACCCTCTGTATAAGACTGAATCTGGCCTTGTTGAATTGATATATAAGTATGTTCCTGATGTTGAAACCCTCTGTATAAGACTGAATCTGGCCTTGTTGAATTGATATATAAGTATGTTCCTGATGTTGAAACCCTCTGTATAAGACTGAATCTGGCCTTGTTGAATTGATATATAAGTATGTTCCTGATGTTGAAACCCTCTGTATAAGACTGAATCTGGCCTTGTTGAATTGATATATAAGTATGTTCCTGATGTTGAAACCCTCTGTATAAGACTGAATCTGGCCTTGTTGAATTGATATATAAGTATGTTCCTGATGTTGAAACCCTCTGTATAAGACTGAATCTGGCCTTGTTGAATTGATATATAAGTATGTTCCTGATGTTGAAACCCTCTGTATAAGACTGAATCTGGCCTTGTTGAATTGATATATAAGTATGTTCCTGATGTTGAAACCCTCTGTATAAGACTGAATCTGGCCTTGTTGAATTGATATATAAGTATGTTCCTGATGTTGAAACCCTCTGTATAAGACTGAATCTGGCCTTGTTGAATTGATATATAAGTATGTTCCTGATGTTGAAACCCTCTGTATAAGACTGAATCTGGCCTTGTTGAATTGATATATAAGTATGTTCCTGATGTTGAAACCCTCTGTATAAGACTGAATCTGGCCTTGTTGAATTGATATATAAGTATGTTCCTGATGTTGAAACCCTCTGTATAAGACTGAATCTGGCCTTGTTGAATTGATATATAAGTATGTTCCTGATGTTGAAACCCTCTGTATAAGACTGAATCTGGCCTTGTTGAATTGATATATAAGTATGTTCCTGATGTTGAAACCCTCTGTATAAGACTGAATCTGGCCTTGTTGAATTGATATATAAGTATGTTCCTGATGTTGAAACCCTCTGTATAAGACTGAATCTGGCCTTGTTGAATTGATATATAAGTATGTTCCTGATGTTGAAACCCTCTGTATAAGACTGAATCTGGCCTTGTTGAATTGATATATAAGTATGTTCCTGATGTTGAAACCCTCTGTATAAGACTGAATCTGGCCTTGTTGAATTGATATATAAGTATGTTCCTGATGTTGAAACCCTCTGTATAAGACTGAATCTGGCCTTGTTGAATTGATATATAAGTATGTTCCTGATGTTGAAACCCTCTGTATAAGACTGAATCTGGCCTTGTTGAATTGATATATAAGTATGTTCCTGATGTTGAAACCCTCTGTATAAGACTGAATCTGGCCTTGTTGAATTGATATATAAGTATGTTCCTGATGTTGAAACCCTCTGTATAAGACTGAATCTGGCCTTGTTGAATTGATATATAAGTATGTTCCTGATGTTGAAACCCTCTGTATAAGACTGAATCTGGCCTTGTTGAATTGATATATAAGTATGTTCCTGATGTTGAAACCCTCTGTATAAGACTGAATCTGGCCTTGTTGAATTGATATATAAGTATGTTCCTGATGTTGAAACCCTCTGTATAAGACTGAATCTGGCCTTGTTGAATTGATATATAAGTATGTTCCTGATGTTGAAACCCTCTGTATAAGACTGAATCTGGCCTTGTTGAATTGATATATAAGTATGTTCCTGATGTTGAAACCCTCTGTATAAGACTGAATCTGGCCTTGTTGAATTGATATATAAGTATGTTCCTGATGTTGAAACCCTCTGTATAAGACTGAATCTGGCCTTGTTGAATTGATATATAAGTATGTTCCTGATGTTGAAACCCTCTGTATAAGACTGAATCTGGCCTTGTTGAATTGATATATAAGTATGTTCCTGATGTTGAAACCCTCTGTATAAGACTGAATCTGGCCTTGTTGAATTGATATATAAGTATGTTCCTGATGTTGAAACCCTCTGTATAAGACTGAATCTGGCCTTGTTGAATTGATATATAAGTATGTTCCTGATGTTGAAACCCTCTGTATAAGACTGAATCTGGCCTTGTTGAATTGATATATAAGTATGTTCCTGATGTTGAAACCCTCTGTATAAGACTGAATCTGGCCTTGTTGAATTGATATATAAGTATGTTCCTGATGTTGAAACCCTCTGTATAAGACTGAATCTGGCCTTGTTGAATTGATATATAAGTATGTTCCTGATGTTGAAACCCTCTGTATAAGACTGAATCTGGCCTTGTTGAATTGATATATAAGTATGTTCCTGATGTTGAAACCCTCTGTATAAGACTGAATCTGGCCTTGTTGAATTGATATATAAGTATGTTCCTGATGTTGAAACCCTCTGTATAAGACTGAATCTGGCCTTGTTGAATTGATATATAAGTATGTTCCTGATGTTGAAACCCTCTGTATAAGACTGAATCTGGCCTTGTTGAATTGATATATAAGTATGTTCCTGATGTTGAAACCCTCTGTATAAGACTGAATCTGGCCTTGTTGAATTGATATATAAGTATGTTCCTGATGTTGAAACCCTCTGTATAAGACTGAATCTGGCCTTGTTGAATTGATATATAAGTATGTTCCTGATGTTGAAACCCTCTGTATAAGACTGAATCTGGCCTTGTTGAATTGATATATAAGTATGTTCCTGATGTTGAAACCCTCTGTATAAGACTGAATCTGGCCTTGTTGAATTGATATATAAGTATGTTCCTGATGTTGAAACCCTCTGTATAAGACTGAATCTGGCCTTGTTGAATTGATATATAAGTATGTTCCTGATGTTGAAACCCTCTGTATAAGACTGAATCTGGCCTTGTTGAATTGATATATAAGTATGTTCCTGATGTTGAAACCCTCTGTATAAGACTGAATCTGGCCTTGTTGAATTGATATATAAGTATGTTCCTGATGTTGAAACCCTCTGTATAAGACTGAATCTGGCCTTGTTGAATTGATATATAAGTATGTTCCTGATGTTGAAACCCTCTGTATAAGACTGAATCTGGCCTTGTTGAATTGATATATAAGTATGTTCCTGATGTTGAAACCCTCTGTATAAGACTGAATCTGGCCTTGTTGAATTGATATATAAGTATGTTCCTGATGTTGAAACCCTCTGTATAAGACTGAATCTGGCCTTGTTGAATTGATATATAAGTATGTTCCTGATGTTGAAACCCTCTGTATAAGACTGAATCTGGCCTTGTTGAATTGATATATAAGTATGTTCCTGATGTTGAAACCCTCTGTATAAGACTGAATCTGGCCTTGTTGAATTGATATATAAGTATGTTCCTGATGTTGAAACCCTCTGTATAAGACTGAATCTGGCCTTGTTGAATTGATATATAAGTATGTTCCTGATGTTGAAACCCTCTGTATAAGACTGAATCTGGCCTTGTTGAATTGATATATAAGTATGTTCCTGATGTTGAAACCCTCTGTATAAGACTGAATCTGGCCTTGTTGAATTGATATATAAGTATGTTCCTGATGTTGAAACCCTCTGTATAAGACTGAATCTGGCCTTGTTGAATTGATATATAAGTATGTTCCTGATGTTGAAACCCTCTGTATAAGACTGAATCTGGCCTTGTTGAATTGATATATAAGTATGTTCCTGATGTTGAAACCCTCTGTATAAGACTGAATCTGGCCTTGTTGAATTGATATATAAGTATGTTCCTGATGTTGAAACCCTCTGTATAAGACTGAATCTGGCCTTGTTGAATTGATATATAAGTATGTTCCTGATGTTGAAACCCTCTGTATAAGACTGAATCTGGCCTTGTTGAATTGATATATAAGTATGTTCCTGATGTTGAAACCCTCTGTATAAGACTGAATCTGGCCTTGTTGAATTGATATATAAGTATGTTCCTGATGTTGAAACCCTCTGTATAAGACTGAATCTGGCCTTGTTGAATTGATATATAAGTATGTTCCTGATGTTGAAACCCTCTGTATAAGACTGAATCTGGCCTTGTTGAATTGATATATAAGTATGTTCCTGATGTTGAAACCCTCTGTATAAGACTGAATCTGGCCTTGTTGAATTGATATATAAGTATGTTCCTGATGTTGAAACCCTCTGTATAAGACTGAATCTGGCCTTGTTGAATTGATATATAAGTATGTTCCTGATGTTGAAACCCTCTGTATAAGACTGAATCTGGCCTTGTTGAATTGATATATAAGTATGTTCCTGATGTTGAAACCCTCTGTATAAGACTGAATCTGGCCTTGTTGAATTGATATATAAGTATGTTCCTGATGTTGAAACCCTCTGTATAAGACTGAATCTGGCCTTGTTGAATTGATATATAAGTATGTTCCTGATGTTGAAACCCTCTGTATAAGACTGAATCTGGCCTTGTTGAATTGATATATAAGTATGTTCCTGATGTTGAAACCCTCTGTATAAGACTGAATCTGGCCTTGTTGAATTGATATATAAGTATGTTCCTGATGTTGAAACCCTCTGTATAAGACTGAATCTGGCCTTGTTGAATTGATATATAAGTATGTTCCTGATGTTGAAACCCTCTGTATAAGACTGAATCTGGCCTTGTTGAATTGATATATAAGTATGTTCCTGATGTTGAAACCCTCTGTATAAGACTGAATCTGGCCTTGTTGAATTGATATATAAGTATGTTCCTGATGTTGAAACCCTCTGTATAAGACTGAATCTGGCCTTGTTGAATTGATATATAAGTATGTTCCTGATGTTGAAACCCTCTGTATAAGACTGAATCTGGCCTTGTTGAATTGATATATAAGTATGTTCCTGATGTTGAAACCCTCTGTATAAGACTGAATCTGGCCTTGTTGAATTGATATATAAGTATGTTCCTGATGTTGAAACCCTCTGTATAAGACTGAATCTGGCCTTGTTGAATTGATATATAAGTATGTTCCTGATGTTGAAACCCTCTGTATAAGACTGAATCTGGCCTTGTTGAATTGATATATAAGTATGTTCCTGATGTTGAAACCCTCTGTATAAGACTGAATCTGGCCTTGTTGAATTGATATATAAGTATGTTCCTGATGTTGAAACCCTCTGTATAAGACTGAATCTGGCCTTGTTGAATTGATATATAAGTATGTTCCTGATGTTGAAACCCTCTGTATAAGACTGAATCTGGCCTTGTTGAATTGATATATAAGTATGTTCCTGATGTTGAAACCCTCTGTATAAGACTGAATCTGGCCTTGTTGAATTGATATATAAGTATGTTCCTGATGTTGAAACCCTCTGTATAAGACTGAATCTGGCCTTGTTGAATTGATATATAAGTATGTTCCTGATGTTGAAACCCTCTGTATAAGACTGAATCTGGCCTTGTTGAATTGATATATAAGTATGTTCCTGATGTTGAAACCCTCTGTATAAGACTGAATCTGGCCTTGTTGAATTGATATATAAGTATGTTCCTGATGTTGAAACCCTCTGTATAAGACTGAATCTGGCCTTGTTGAATTGATATATAAGTATGTTCCTGATGTTGAAACCCTCTGTATAAGACTGAATCTGGCCTTGTTGAATTGATATATAAGTATGTTCCTGATGTTGAAACCCTCTGTATAAGACTGAATCTGGCCTTGTTGAATTGATATATAAGTATGTTCCTGATGTTGAAACCCTCTGTATAAGACTGAATCTGGCCTTGTTGAATTGATATATAAGTATGTTCCTGATGTTGAAACCCTCTGTATAAGACTGAATCTGGCCTTGTTGAATTGATATATAAGTATGTTCCTGATGTTGAAACCCTCTGTATAAGACTGAATCTGGCCTTGTTGAATTGATATATAAGTATGTTCCTGATGTTGAAACCCTCTGTATAAGACTGAATCTGGCCTTGTTGAATTGATATATAAGTATGTTCCTGATGTTGAAACCCTCTGTATAAGACTGAATCTGGCCTTGTTGAATTGATATATAAGTATGTTCCTGATGTTGAAACCCTCTGTATAAGACTGAATCTGGCCTTGTTGAATTGATATATAAGTATGTTCCTGATGTTGAAACCCTCTGTATAAGACTGAATCTGGCCTTGTTGAATTGATATATAAGTATGTTCCTGATGTTGAAACCCTCTGTATAAGACTGAATCTGGCCTTGTTGAATTGATATATAAGTATGTTCCTGATGTTGAAACCCTCTGTATAAGACTGAATCTGGCCTTGTTGAATTGATATATAAGTATGTTCCTGATGTTGAAACCCTCTGTATAAGACTGAATCTGGCCTTGTTGAATTGATATATAAGTATGTTCCTGATGTTGAAACCCTCTGTATAAGACTGAATCTGGCCTTGTTGAATTGATATATAAGTATGTTCCTGATGTTGAAACCCTCTGTATAAGACTGAATCTGGCCTTGTTGAATTGATATATAAGTATGTTCCTGATGTTGAAACCCTCTGTATAAGACTGAATCTGGCCTTGTTGAATTGATATATAAGTATGTTCCTGATGTTGAAACCCTCTGTATAAGACTGAATCTGGCCTTGTTGAATTGATATATAAGTATGTTCCTGATGTTGAAACCCTCTGTATAAGACTGAATCTGGCCTTGTTGAATTGATATATAAGTATGTTCCTGATGTTGAAACCCTCTGTATAAGACTGAATCTGGCCTTGTTGAATTGATATATAAGTATGTTCCTGATGTTGAAACCCTCTGTATAAGACTGAATCTGGCCTTGTTGAATTGATATATAAGTATGTTCCTGATGTTGAAACCCTCTGTATAAGACTGAATCTGGCCTTGTTGAATTGATATATAAGTATGTTCCTGATGTTGAAACCCTCTGTATAAGACTGAATCTGGCCTTGTTGAATTGATATATAAGTATGTTCCTGATGTTGAAACCCTCTGTATAAGACTGAATCTGGCCTTGTTGAATTGATATATAAGTATGTTCCTGATGTTGAAACCCTCTGTATAAGACTGAATCTGGCCTTGTTGAATTGATATATAAGTATGTTCCTGATGTTGAAACCCTCTGTATAAGACTGAATCTGGCCTTGTTGAATTGATATATAAGTATGTTCCTGATGTTGAAACCCTCTGTATAAGACTGAATCTGGCCTTGTTGAATTGATATATAAGTATGTTCCTGATGTTGAAACCCTCTGTATAAGACTGAATCTGGCCTTGTTGAATTGATATATAAGTATGTTCCTGATGTTGAAACCCTCTGTATAAGACTGAATCTGGCCTTGTTGAATTGATATATAAGTATGTTCCTGATGTTGAAACCCTCTGTATAAGACTGAATCTGGCCTTGTTGAATTGATATATAAGTATGTTCCTGATGTTGAAACCCTCTGTATAAGACTGAATCTGGCCTTGTTGAATTGATATATAAGTATGTTCCTGATGTTGAAACCCTCTGTATAAGACTGAATCTGGCCTTGTTGAATTGATATATAAGTATGTTCCTGATGTTGAAACCCTCTGTATAAGACTGAATCTGGCCTTGTTGAATTGATATATAAGTATGTTCCTGATGTTGAAACCCTCTGTATAAGACTGAATCTGGCCTTGTTGAATTGATATATAAGTATGTTCCTGATGTTGAAACCCTCTGTATAAGACTGAATCTGGCCTTGTTGAATTGATATATAAGTATGTTCCTGATGTTGAAACCCTCTGTATAAGACTGAATCTGGCCTTGTTGAATTGATATATAAGTATGTTCCTGATGTTGAAACCCTCTGTATAAGACTGAATCTGGCCTTGTTGAATTGATATATAAGTATGTTCCTGATGTTGAAACCCTCTGTATAAGACTGAATCTGGCCTTGTTGAATTGATATATAAGTATGTTCCTGATGTTGAAACCCTCTGTATAAGACTGAATCTGGCCTTGTTGAATTGATATATAAGTATGTTCCTGATGTTGAAACCCTCTGTATAAGACTGAATCTGGCCTTGTTGAATTGATATATAAGTATGTTCCTGATGTTGAAACCCTCTGTATAAGACTGAATCTGGCCTTGTTGAATTGATATATAAGTATGTTCCTGATGTTGAAACCCTCTGTATAAGACTGAATCTGGCCTTGTTGAATTGATATATAAGTATGTTCCTGATGTTGAAACCCTCTGTATAAGACTGAATCTGGCCTTGTTGAATTGATATATAAGTATGTTCCTGATGTTGAAACCCTCTGTATAAGACTGAATCTGGCCTTGTTGAATTGATATATAAGTATGTTCCTGATGTTGAAACCCTCTGTATAAGACTGAATCTGGCCTTGTTGAATTGATATATAAGTATGTTCCTGATGTTGAAACCCTCTGTATAAGACTGAATCTGGCCTTGTTGAATTGATATATAAGTATGTTCCTGATGTTGAAACCCTCTGTATAAGACTGAATCTGGCCTTGTTGAATTGATATATAAGTATGTTCCTGATGTTGAAACCCTCTGTATAAGACTGAATCTGGCCTTGTTGAATTGATATATAAGTATGTTCCTGATGTTGAAACCCTCTGTATAAGACTGAATCTGGCCTTGTTGAATTGATATATAAGTATGTTCCTGATGTTGAAACCCTCTGTATAAGACTGAATCTGGCCTTGTTGAATTGATATATAAGTATGTTCCTGATGTTGAAACCCTCTGTATAAGACTGAATCTGGCCTTGTTGAATTGATATATAAGTATGTTCCTGATGTTGAAACCCTCTGTATAAGACTGAATCTGGCCTTGTTGAATTGATATATAAGTATGTTCCTGATGTTGAAACCCTCTGTATAAGACTGAATCTGGCCTTGTTGAATTGATATATAAGTATGTTCCTGATGTTGAAACCCTCTGTATAAGACTGAATCTGGCCTTGTTGAATTGATATATAAGTATGTTCCTGATGTTGAAACCCTCTGTATAAGACTGAATCTGGCCTTGTGAATTGATATATAAGTATGTTCCTGATGTTGAAACCCTCTGTATAAGACTGAATCTGGCCTTGTTGAATTGATATATAAGTATGTTCCTGATGTTGAAACCCTCTGTATAAGACTGAATCTGGCCTTGTTGAATTGATATATAAGTATGTTCCTGATGTTGAAACCCTCTGTATAAGACTGAATCTGGCCTTGTTGAATTGATATATAAGTATGTTCCTGATGTTGAAACCCTCTGTATAAGACTGAATCTGGCCTTGTTGAATTGATATATAAGTATGTTCCTGATGTTGAAACCCTCTGTATAAGACTGAATCTGGCCTTGTTGAATTGATATATAAGTATGTTCCTGATGTTGAAACCCTCTGTATAAGACTGAATCTGGCCTTGTTGAATTGATATATAAGTATGTTCCTGATGTTGAAACCCTCTGTATAAGACTGAATCTGGCCTTGTTGAATTGATATATAAGTATGTTCCTGATGTTGAAACCCTCTGTATAAGACTGAATCTGGCCTTGTTGAATTGATATATAAGTATGTTCCTGATGTTGAAACCCTCTGTATAAGACTGAATCTGGCCTTGTTGAATTGATATATAAGTATGTTCCTGATGTTGAAACCCTCTGTATAAGACTGAATCTGGCCTTGTTGAATTGATATATAAGTATGTTCCTGATGTTGAAACCCTCTGTATAAGACTGAATCTGGCCTTGTTGAATTGATATATAAGTATGTTCCTGATGTTGAAACCCTCTGTATAAGACTGAATCTGGCCTTGTTGAATTGATATATAAGTATGTTCCTGATGTTGAAACCCTCTGTATAAGACTGAATCTGGCCTTGTTGAATTGATATATAAGTATGTTCCTGATGTTGAAACCCTCTGTATAAGACTGAATCTGGCCTTGTTGAATTGATATATAAGTATGTTCCTGATGTTGAAACCCTCTGTATAAGACTGAATCTGGCCTTGTTGAATTGATATATAAGTATGTTCCTGATGTTGAAACCCTCTGTATAAGACTGAATCTGGCCTTGTTGAATTGATATATAAGTATGTTCCTGATGTTGAAACCCTCTGTATAAGACTGAATCTGGCCTTGTTGAATTGATATATAAGTATGTTCCTGATGTTGAAACCCTCTGTATAAGACTGAATCTGGCCTTGTTGAATTGATATATAAGTATGTTCCTGATGTTGAAACCCTCTGTATAAGACTGAATCTGGCCTTGTTGAATTGATATATAAGTATGTTCCTGATGTTGAAACCCTCTGTATAAGACTGAATCTGGCCTTGTTGAATTGATATATAAGTATGTTCCTGATGTTGAAACCCTCTGTATAAGACTGAATCTGGCCTTGTTGAATTGATATATAAGTATGTTCCTGATGTTGAAACCCTCTGTATAAGACTGAATCTGCCTTGTTGAATTGATATATAAGTATGTTCCTGATGTTGAAACCCTCTGTATAAGACTGAATCTGGCCTTGTTGAATTGATATATAAGTATGTTCCTGATGTTGAAACCCTCTGTATAAGACTGAATCTGGCCTTGTTGAATTGATATATAAGTATGTTCCTGATGTTTGAAACCCTCTGTATAAGACTGAATCTGGCCTTGTTGAATTGATATATAAGTATGTTCCTGATGTTGAAACCCTCTGTATAAGACTGAATCTGGCCTTGTTGAATTGATATATAAGTATGTTCCTGATGTTGAAACCCTCTGTATAAGACTGAATCTGGCCTTGTTGAATTGATATATAAGTATGTTCCTGATGTTGAAACCCTCTGTATAAGACTGAATCTGGCCTTGTTGAATTGATATATAAGTATGTTCCTGATGTTGAAACCCTCTGTATAAGACTGAATCTGGCCTTGTTGAATTGATATATAAGTATGTTCCTGATGTTGAAACCCTCTGTATAAGACTGAATCTGGCCTTGTTGAATTGATATATAAGTATGTTCCTGATGTTGAAACCCTCTGTATAAGACTGAATCTGGCCTTGTTGAATTGATATATAAGTATGTTCCTGATGTTGAAACCCTCTGTATAAGACTGAATCTGGCCTTGTTGAATTGATATATAAGTATGTTCCTGATGTTGAAACCCTCTGTATAAGACTGAATCTGGCCTTGTTGAATTGATATATAAGTATGTTCCTGATGTTGAAACCCTCTGTATAAGACTGAATCTGGCCTTGTTGAATTGATATATAAGTATGTTCCTGATGTTGAAACCCTCTGTATAAGACTGAATCTGGCCTTGTTGAATTGATATATAAGTATGTTCCTGATGTTGAAACCCTCTGTATAAGACTGAATCTGGCCTTGTTGAATTGATATATAAGTATGTTCCTGATGTTGAAACCCTCTGTATAAGACTGAATCTGGCCTTGTTGAATTGATATATAAGTATGTTCCTGATGTTGAAACCCTCTGTATAAGACTGAATCTGCCTTGTTGAATTGATATATAAGTATGTTCCTGATGTTGAAACCCTCTGTATAAGACTGAATCTGGCCTTGTTGAATTGATATATAAGTATATGTTCCTGATGTTGAAACCCTCTGTATAAGACTGAATCTGGCCTTGTTGAATTGATATATAAGTATGTTCCTGATGTTGAAACCCTCTGTATAAGACTGAATCTGGCCTTGTTGAATTGATATATAAGTATGTTCCTGATGTTGAAACCCTCTGTATAAGACTGAATCTGGCCTTGTTGAATTGATATATAAGTATGTTCCTGATGTTGAAACCCTCTGTATAAGACTGAATCTGGCCTTGTTGAATTGATATATAAGTATGTTCCTGATGTTGAAACCCTCTGTATAAGACTGAATCTGGCCTTGTTGAATTGATATATAAGTATGTTCCTGATGTTGAAACCCTCTGTATAAGACTGAATCTGGCCTTGTTGAATTGATATATAAGTATGTTCCTGATGTTGAAACCCTCTGTATAAGACTGAATCTGGCCTTGTTGAATTGATATATAAGTATGTTCCTGATGTTGAAACCCTCTGTATAAGACTGAATCTGGCCTTGTTGAATTGATATATAAGTATGTTCCTGATGTTGAAACCCTCTGTATAAGACTGAATCTGGCCTTGTTGAATTGATATATAAGTATGTTCCTGATGTTGAAACCCTCTGTATAAGACTGAATCTGGCCTTGTTGAATTGATATATAAGTATGTTCCTGATGTTGAAACCCTCTGTATAAGACTGAATCTGGCCTTGTTGAATTGATATATAAGTATGTTCCTGATGTTGAAACCCTCTGTATAAGACTGAATCTGGCCTTGTTGAATTGATATATAAGTATGTTCCTGATGTTGAAACCCTCTGTATAAGACTGAATCTGGCCTTGTTGAATTGATATATAAGTATGTTCCTGATGTTGAAACCCTCTGTATAAGACTGAATCTGGCCTTGTTGAATTGATATATAAGTATGTTCCTGATGTTGAAACCCTCTGTATAAGACTGAATCTGGCCTTGTTGAATTGATATATAAGTATGTTCCTGATGTTGAAACCCTCTGTATAAGACTGAATCTGGCCTTGTTGAATTGATATATAAGTATGTTCCTGATGTTGAAACCCTCTGTATAAGACTGAATCTGGCCTTGTTGAATTGATATATAAGTATGTTCCTGATGTTGAAACCCTCTGTATAAGACTGAATCTGGCCTTGTTGAATTGATATATAAGTATGTTCCTGATGTTGAAACCCTCTGTATAAGACTGAATCTGGCCTTGTTGAATTGATATATAAGTATGTTCCTGATGTTGAAACCCTCTGTATAAGACTGAATCTGGCCTTGTTGAATTGATATATAAGTATGTTCCTGATGTTGAAACCCTCTGTATAAGACTGAATCTGGCCTTGTTGAATTGATATATAAGTATGTTCCTGATGTTGAAACCCTCTGTATAAGACTGAATCTGGCCTTGTTGAATTGATATATAAGTATGTTCCTGATGTTGAAACCCTCTGTATAAGACTGAATCTGGCCTTGTTGAATTGATATATAAGTATGTTCCTGATGTTGAAACCCTCTGTATAAGACTGAATCTGGCCTTGTTGAATTGATATATAAGTATGTTCCTGATGTTGAAACCCTCTGTATAAGACTGAATCTGGCCTTGTTGAATTGATATATAAGTATGTTCCTGATGTTGAAACCCTCTGTATAAGACTGAATCTGGCCTTGTTGAATTGATATATAAGTATGTTCCTGATGTTGAAACCCTCTGTATAAGACTGAATCTGGCCTTGTTGAATTGATATATAAGTATGTTCCTGATGTTGAAACCCTCTGTATAAGACTGAATCTGGCCTTGTTGAATTGATATATAAGTATGTTCCTGATGTTGAAACCCTCTGTATAAGACTGAATCTGGCCTTGTTGAATTGATATATAAGTATGTTCCTGATGTTGAAACCCTCTGTATAAGACTGAATCTGGCCTTGTTGAATTGATATATAAGTATGTTCCTGATGTTGAAACCCTCTGTATAAGACTGAATCTGGCCTTGTTGAATTGATATATAAGTATGTTCCTGATGTTGAAACCCTCTGTATAAGACTGAATCTGGCCTTGTTGAATTGATATATAAGTATGTTCCTGATGTTGAAACCCTCTGTATAAGACTGAATCTGGCCTTGTTGAATTGATATATAAGTATGTTCCTGATGTTGAAACCCTCTGTATAAGACTGAATCTGGCCTTGTTGAATTGATATATAAGTATGTTCCTGATGTTGAAACCCTCTGTATAAGACTGAATCTGGCCTTGTTGAATTGATATATAAGTATGTTCCTGATGTTGAAACCCTCTGTATAAGACTGAATCTGGCCTTGTTGAATTGATATATAAGTATGTTCCTGATGTTGAAACCCTCTGTATAAGACTGAATCTGGCCTTGTTGAATTGATATATAAGTATGTTCCTGATGTTGAAACCCTCTGTATAAGACTGAATCTGGCCTTGTTGAATTGATATATAAGTATGTTCCTGATGTTGAAACCCTCTGTATAAGACTGAATCTGGCCTTGTTGAATTGATATATAAGTATGTTCCTGATGTTGAAACCCTCTGTATAAGACTGAATCTGGCCTTGTTGAATTGATATATAAGTATGTTCCTGATGTTGAAACCCTCTGTATAAGACTGAATCTGGCCTTGTTGAATTGATATATAAGTATGTTCCTGATGTTGAAACCCTCTGTATAAGACTGAATCGGCCTTGTTGAATTGATATATAAGTATGTTCCTGATGTTGAAACCCTCTGTATAAGACTGAATCTGGCCTTGTTGAATTGATATATAAGTATGTTCCTGATGTTGAAACCCTCTGTATAAGACTGAATCTGGCCTTGTTGAATTGATATATAAGTATGTTCCTGATGTTGAAACCCTCTGTATAAGACTGAATCTGGCCTTGTTGAATTGATATATAAGTATGTTCCTGATGTTGAAACCCTCTGTATAAGACTGAATCTGGCCTTGTTGAATTGATATATAAGTATGTTCCTGATGTTGAAACCCTCTGTATAAGACTGAATCTGGCCTTGTTGAATTGATATATAAGTATGTTCCTGATGTTGAAACCCTCTGTATAAGACTGAATCTGGCCTTGTTGAATTGATATATAAGTATGTTCCTGATGTTGAAACCCTCTGTATAAGACTGAATCTGGCCTTGTTGAATTGATATATAAGTATGTTCCTGATGTTGAAACCCTCTGTATAAGACTGAATCTGGCCTTGTTGAATTGATATATAAGTATGTTCCTGATGTTGAAACCCTCTGTATAAGACTGAATCTGGCCTTGTTGAATTGATATATAAGTATGTTCCTGATGTTGAAACCCTCTGTATAAGACTGAATCTGGCCTTGTTGAATTGATATATAAGTATGTTCCTGATGTTGAAACCCTCTGTATAAGACTGAATCTGGCCTTGTTGAATTGATATATAAGTATGTTCCTGATGTTGAAACCCTCTGTATAAGACTGAATCTGGCCTTGTTGAATTGATATATAAGTATGTTCCTGATGTTGAAACCCTCTGTATAAGACTGAATCTGGCCTTGTTGAATTGATATATAAGTATGTTCCTGATGTTGAAACCCTCTGTATAAGACTGAATCTGGCCTTGTTGAATTGATATATAAGTATGTTCCTGATGTTGAAACCCTCTGTATAAGACTGAATCTGGCCTTGTTGAATTGATATATAAGTATGTTCCTGATGTTGAAACCCTCTGTATAAGACTGAATCTGGCCTTGTTGAATTGATATATAAGTATGTTCCTGATGTTGAAACCCTCTGTATAAGACTGAATCTGGCCTTGTTGAATTGATATATAAGTATGTTCCTGATGTTGAAACCCTCTGTATAAGACTGAATCTGGCCTTGTTGAATTGATATATAAGTATGTTCCTGATGTTGAAACCCTCTGTATAAGACTGAATCTGGCCTTGTTGAATTGATATATAAGTATGTTCCTGATGTTGAAAAGTATGTTCCTGATGTTGAAACCCTCTGTATAAGACTGAATCTGGCCTTGTTGAATTGATATATAAGTATGTTCCTGATGTTGAAACCCTCTGTATAAGACTGAATCTGGCCTTGTTGAATTGATATATAAGTATGTTCCTGATGTTGAAACCCTCTGTATAAGACTGAATCTGGCCTTGTTGAATTGATATATAAGTATGTTCCTGATGTTGAAACCCTCTGTATAAGACTGAATCTGGCCTTGTTGAATTGATATATAAGTATGTTCCTGATGTTGAAACCCTCTGTATAAGACTGAATCTGGCCTTGTTGAATTGATATATAAGTATGTTCCTGATGTTGAAACCCTCTGTATAAGACTGAATTCTGGCCTTGTTGAATTGATATATAAGTATGTTCCTGATGTTGAAACCCTCTGTATAAGACTGAATCTGGCCTTGTTGAATTGATATATAAGTATGTTCCTGATGTTGAAACCCTCTGTATAAGACTGAATCTGGCCTTGTTGAATTGATATATAAGTATGTTCCTGATGTTGAAACCCTCTGTATAAGACTGAATCTGGCCTTGTTGAATTGATATATAAGTATGTTCCTGATGTTGAAACCCTCTGTATAAGACTGAATCTGGCCTTGTTGAATTGATATATAAGTATGTTCCTGATGTTGAAACCCTCTGTATAAGACTGAATCTGGCCTTGTTGAATTGATATATAAGTATGTTCCTGATGTTGAAACCCTCTGTATAAGACTGAATCTGGCCTTGTTGAATTGATATATAAGTATGTTCCTGATGTTGAAACCCTCTGTATAAGACTGAATCTGGCCTTGTTGAATTGATATATAAGTATGTTCCTGATGTTGAAACCCTCTGTATAAGACTGAATCTGGCCTTGTTGAATTGATATATAAGTATGTTCCTGATGTTGAAACCCTCTGTATAAGACTGAATCTGGCCTTGTTGAATTGATATATAAGTATGTTCCTGATGTTGAAACCCTCTGTATAAGACTGAATCTGGCCTTGTTGAATTGATATATAAGTATGTTCCTGATGTTGAAACCCTCTGTATAAGACTGAATCTGGCCTTGTTGAATTGATATATAAGTATGTTCCTGATGTTGAAACCCTCTGTATAAGACTGAATCTGGCCTTGTTGAATTGATATATAAGTATGTTCCTGATGTTGAAACCCTCTGTATAAGACTGAATCTGGCCTTGTTGAATTGATATATAAGTATGTTCCTGATGTTGAAACCCTCTGTATAAGACTGAATCTGGCCTTGTTGAATTGATATATAAGTATGTTCCTGATGTTGAAACCCTCTGTATAAGACTGAATCTGGCCTTGTTGAATTGATATATAAGTATGTTCCTGATGTTGAAACCCTCTGTATAAGACTGAATCTGGCCTTGTTGAATTGATATATAAGTATGTTCCTGATGTTGAAACCCTCTGTATAAGACTGAATCTGGCCTTGTTGAATTGATATATAAGTATGTTCCTGATGTTGAAACCCTCTGTATAAGACTGAATCTGGCCTTGTTGAATTGATATATAAGTATGTTCCTGATGTTGAAACCCTCTGTATAAGACTGAATCTGGCCTTGTTGAATTGATATATAAGTATGTTCCTGATGTTGAAACCCTCTGTATAAGACTGAATCTGGCCTTGTTGAATTGATATATAAGTATGTTCCTGATGTTGAAACCCTCTGTATAAGACTGAATCTGGCCTTGTTGAATTGATATATAAGTATGTTCCTGATGTTGAAACCCTCTGTATAAGACTGAATCTGGCCTTGTTGAATTGATATATAAGTATGTTCCTGATGTTGAAACCCTCTGTATAAGACTGAATCTGGCCTTGTTGAATTGATATATAAGTATGTTCCTGATGTTGAAACCCTCTGTATAAGACTGAATCTGGCCTTGTTGAATTGATATATAAGTATGTTCCTGATGTTGAAACCCTCTGTATAAGACTGAATCTGGCCTTGTTGAATTGATATATAAGTATGTTCCTGATGTTGAAACCCTCTGTATAAGACTGAATCTGGCCTTGTTGAATTGATATATAAGTATGTTCCTGATGTTGAAACCCTCTGTATAAGACTGAATCTGGCCTTGTTGAATTGATATATAAGTATGTTCCTGATGTTGAAACCCTCTGTATAAGACTGAATCTGGCCTTGTTGAATTGATATATAAGTATGTTCCTGATGTTGAAACCCTCTGTATAAGACTGAATCTGGCCTTGTTGAATTGATATATAAGTATGTTCCTGATGTTGAAACCCTCTGTATAAGACTGAATCTGGCCTTGTTGAATTGATATATAAGTATGTTCCTGATGTTGAAACCCTCTGTATAAGACTGAATCTGGCCTTGTTGAATTGATATATAAGTATGTTCCTGATGTTGAAACCCTCTGTATAAGACTGAATCTGGCCTTGTTGAATTGATATATAAGTATGTTCCTGATGTTGAAACCCTCTGTATAAGACTGAATCTGGCCTTGTTGAATTGATATATAAGTATGTTCCTGATGTTGAAACCCTCTGTATAAGACTGAATCTGGCCTTGTTGAATTGATATATAAGTATGTTCCTGATGTTGAAACCCTCTGTATAAGACTGAATCTGGCCTTGTTGAATTGATATATAAGTATGTTCCTGATGTTGAAACCCTCTGTATAAGACTGAATCTGGCCTTGTTGAATTGATATATAAGTATGTTCCTGATGTTGAAACCCTCTGTATAAGACTGAATCTGGCCTTGTTGAATTGATATATAAGTATGTTCCTGATGTTGAAACCCTCTGTATAAGACTGAATCTGGCCTTGTTGAATTGATATATAAGTATGTTCCTGATGTTGAAACCCTCTGTATAAGACTGAATCTGGCCTTGTTGAATTGATATATAAGTATGTTCCTGATGTTGAAACCCTCTGTATAAGACTGAATCTGGCCTTGTTGAATTGATATATAAGTATGTTCCTGATGTTGAAACCCTCTGTATAAGACTGAATCTGGCCTTGTTGAATTGATATATAAGTATGTTCCTGATGTTGAAACCCTCTGTATAAGACTGAATCTGGCCTTGTTGAATTGATATATAAGTATGTTCCTGATGTTGAAACCCTCTGTATAAGACTGAATCTGGCCTTGTTGAATTGATATATAAGTATGTTCCTGATGTTGAAACCCTCTGTATAAGACTGAATCTGGCCTTGTTGAATTGATATATAAGTATGTTCCTGATGTTGAAACCCTCTGTATAAGACTGAATCTGGCCTTGTTGAATTGATATATAAGTATGTTCCTGATGTTGAAACCCTCTGTATAAGACTGAATCTGGCCTTGTTGAATTGATATATAAGTATGTTCCTGATGTTGAAACCCTCTGTATAAGACTGAATCTGGCCTTGTTGAATTGATATATAAGTATGTTCCTGATGTTGAAACCCTCTGTATAAGACTGAATCTGGCCTTGTTGAATTGATATATAAGTATGTTCCTGATGTTGAAACCCTCTGTATAAGACTGAATCTGGCCTTGTTGAATTGATATATAAGTATGTTCCTGATGTTGAAACCCTCTGTATAAGACTGAATCTGGCCTTGTTGAATTGATATATAAGTATGTTCCTGATGTTGAAACCCTCTGTATAAGACTGAATCTGGCCTTGTTGAATTGATATATAAGTATGTTCCTGATGTTGAAACCCTCTGTATAAGACTGAATCTGGCCTTGTTGAATTGATATATAAGTATGTTCCTGATGTTGAAACCCTCTGTATAAGACTGAATCTGGCCTTGTTGAATTGATATATAAGTATGTTCCTGATGTTGAAACCCTCTGTATAAGACTGAATCTGGCCTTGTTGAATTGATATATAAGTATGTTCCTGATGTTGAAACCCTCTGTATAAGACTGAATCTGGCCTTGTTGAATTGATATATAAGTATGTTCCTGATGTTGAAACCCTCTGTATAAGACTGAATCTGGCCTTGTTGAATTGATATATAAGTATGTTCCTGATGTTGAAACCCTCTGTATAAGACTGAATCTGGCCTTGTTGAATTGATATATAAGTATGTTCCTGATGTTGAAACCCTCTGTATAAGACTGAATCTGGCCTTGTTGAATTGATATATAAGTATGTTCCTGATGTTGAAACCCTCTGTATAAGACTGAATCTGGCCTTGTTGAATTGATATATAAGTATGTTCCTGATGTTGAAACCCTCTGTATAAGACTGAATCTGGCCTTGTTGAATTGATATATAAGTATGTTCCTGATGTTGAAACCCTCTGTATAAGACTGAATCTGGCCTTGTTGAATTGATATATAAGTATGTTCCTGATGTTGAAACCCTCTGTATAAGACTGAATCTGGCCTTGTTGAATTGATATATAAGTATGTTCCTGATGTTGAAACCCTCTGTATAAGACTGAATCTGGCCTTGTTGAATTGATATATAAGTATGTTCCTGATGTTGAAACCCTCTGTATAAGACTGAATCTGGCCTTGTTGAATTGATATATAAGTATGTTCCTGATGTTGAAACCCTCTGTATAAGACTGAATCTGGCCTTGTTGAATTGATATATAAGTATGTTCCTGATGTTGAAACCCTCTGTATAAGACTGAATCTGGCCTTGTTGAATTGATATATAAGTATGTTCCTGATGTTGAAACCCTCTGTATAAGACTGAATCTGGCCTTGTTGAATTGATATATAAGTATGTTCCTGATGTTGAAACCCTCTGTATAAGACTGAATCTGGCCTTGTTGAATTGATATATAAGTATGTTCCTGATGTTGAAACCCTCTGTATAAGACTGAATCTGGCCTTGTTGAATTGATATATAAGTATGTTCCTGATGTTGAAACCCTCTGTATAAGACTGAATCTGGCCTTGTTGAATTGATATATAAGTATGTTCCTGATGTTGAAACCCTCTGTATAAGACTGAATCTGGCCTTGTTGAATTGATATATAAGTATGTTCCTGATGTTGAAACCCTCTGTATAAGACTGAATCTGGCCTTGTTGAATTGATATATAAGTATGTTCCTGATGTTGAAACCCTCTGTATAAGACTGAATCTGGCCTTGTTGAATTGATATATAAGTATGTTCCTGATGTTGAAACCCTCTGTATAAGACTGAATCTGGCCTTGTTGAATTGATATATAAGTATGTTCCTGATGTTGAAACCCTCTGTATAAGACTGAATCTGGCCTTGTTGAATTGATATATAAGTATGTTCCTGATGTTGAAACCCTCTGTATAAGACTGAATCTGGCCTTGTTGAATTGATATATAAGTATGTTCCTGATGTTGAAACCCTCTGTATAAGACTGAATCTGGCCTTGTTGAATTGATATATAAGTATGTTCCTGATGTTGAAACCCTCTGTATAAGACTGAATCTGGCCTTGTTGAATTGATATATAAGTATGTTCCTGATGTTGAAACCCTCTGTATAAGACTGAATCTGGCCTTGTTGAATTGATATATAAGTATGTTCCTGATGTTGAAACCCTCTGTATAAGACTGAATCTGGCCTTGTTGAATTGATATATAAGTATGTTCCTGATGTTGAAACCCTCTGTATAAGACTGAATCTGGCCTTGTTGAATTGATATATAAGTATGTTCCTGATGTTGAAACCCTCTGTATAAGACTGAATCTGGCCTTGTTGAATTGATATATAAGTATGTTCCTGATGTTGAAACCCTCTGTATAAGACTGAATCTGGCCTTGTTGAATTGATATATAAGTATGTTCCTGATGTTGAAACCCTCTGTATAAGACTGAATCTGGCCTTGTTGAATTGATATATAAGTATGTTCCTGATGTTGAAACCCTCTGTATAAGACTGAATCTGGCCTTGTTGAATTGATATATAAGTATGTTCCTGATGTTGAAACCCTCTGTATAAGACTGAATCTGGCCTTGTTGAATTGATATATAAGTATGTTCCTGATGTTGAAACCCTCTGTATAAGACTGAATCTGGCCTTGTTGAATTGATATATAAGTATGTTCCTGATGTTGAAACCCTCTGTATAAGACTGAATCTGGCCTTGTTGAATTGATATATAAGTATGTTCCTGATGTTGAAACCCTCTGTATAAGACTGAATCTGGCCTTGTTGAATTGATATATAAGTATGTTCCTGATGTTGAAACCCTCTGTATAAGACTGAATCTGGCCTTGTTGAATTGATATATAAGTATGTTCCTGATGTTGAAACCCTCTGTATAAGACTGAATCTGGCCTTGTTGAATTGATATATAAGTATGTTCCTGATGTTGAAACCCTCTGTATAAGACTGAATCTGGCCTTGTTGAATTGATATATAAGTATGTTCCTGATGTTGAAACCCTCTGTATAAGACTGAATCTGGCCTTGTTGAATTGATATATAAGTATGTTCCTGATGTTGAAACCCTCTGTATAAGACTGAATCTGGCCTTGTTGAATTGATATATAAGTATGTTCCTGATGTTGAAACCCTCTGTATAAGACTGAATCTGGCCTTGTTGAATTGATATATAAGTATGTTCCTGATGTTGAAACCCTCTGTATAAGACTGAATCTGGCCTTGTTGAATTGATATATAAGTATGTTCCTGATGTTGAAACCCTCTGTATAAGACTGAATCTGGCCTTGTTGAATTGATATATAAGTATGTTCCTGATGTTGAAACCCTCTGTATAAGACTGAATCTGGCCTTGTTGAATTGATATATAAGTATGTTCCTGATGTTGAAACCCTCTGTATAAGACTGAATCTGGCCTTGTTGAATTGATATATAAGTATGTTCCTGATGTTGAAACCCTCTGTATAAGACTGAATCTGGCCTTGTTGAATTGATATATAAGTATGTTCCTGATGTTGAAACCCTCTGTATAAGACTGAATCTGGCCTTGTTGAATTGATATATAAGTATGTTCCTGATGTTGAAACCCTCTGTATAAGACTGAATCTGGCCTTGTTGAATTGATATATAAGTATGTTCCTGATGTTGAAACCCTCTGTATAAGACTGAATCTGGCCTTGTTGAATTGATATATAAGTATGTTCCTGATGTTGAAACCCTCTGTATAAGACTGAATCTGGCCTTGTTGAATTGATATATAAGTATGTTCCTGATGTTGAAACCCTCTGTATAAGACTGAATCTGGCCTTGTTGAATTGATATATAAGTATGTTCCTGATGTTGAAACCCTCTGTATAAGACTGAATCTGGCCTTGTTGAATTGATATATAAGTATGTTCCTGATGTTGAAACCCTCTGTATAAGACTGAATCTGGCCTTGTTGAATTGATATATAAGTATGTTCCTGATGTTGAAACCCTCTGTATAAGACTGAATCTGGCCTTGTTGAATTGATATATAAGTATGTTCCTGATGTTGAAACCCTCTGTATAAGACTGAATCTGGCCTTGTTGAATTGATATATAAGTATGTTCCTGATGTTGAAACCCTCTGTATAAGACTGAATCTGGCCTTGTTGAATTGATATATAAGTATGTTCCTGATGTTGAAACCCTCTGTATAAGACTGAATCTGGCCTTGTTGAATTGATATATAAGTATGTTCCTGATGTTGAAACCCTCTGTATAAGACTGAATCTGGCCTTGTTGAATTGATATATAAGTATGTTCCTGATGTTGAAACCCTCTGTATAAGACTGAATCTGGCCTTGTTGAATTGATATATAAGTATGTTCCTGATGTTGAAACCCTCTGTATAAGACTGAATCTGGCCTTGTTGAATTGATATATAAGTATGTTCCTGATGTTGAAACCCTCTGTATAAGACTGAATCTGGCCTTGTTGAATTGATATATAAGTATGTTCCTGATGTTGAAACCCTCTGTATAAGACTGAATCTGGCCTTGTTGAATTGATATATAAGTATGTTCCTGATGTTGAAACCCTCTGTATAAGACTGAATCTGGCCTTGTTGAATTGATATATAAGTATGTTCCTGATGTTGAAACCCTCTGTATAAGACTGAATCTGGCCTTGTTGAATTGATATATAAGTATGTTCCTGATGTTGAAACCCTCTGTATAAGACTGAATCTGGCCTTGTTGAATTGATATATAAGTATGTTCCTGATGTTGAAACCCTCTGTATAAGACTGAATCTGGCCTTGTTGAATTGATATATAAGTATGTTCCTGATGTTGAAACCCTCTGTATAAGACTGAATCTGGCCTTGTTGAATTGATATATAAGTATGTTCCTGATGTTGAAACCCTCTGTATAAGACTGAATCTGGCCTTGTTGAATTGATATATAAGTATGTTCCTGATGTTGAAACCCTCTGTATAAGACTGAATCTGGCCTTGTTGAATTGATATATAAGTATGTTCCTGATGTTGAAACCCTCTGTATAAGACTGAATCTGGCCTTGTTGAATTGATATATAAGTATGTTCCTGATGTTGAAACCCTCTGTATAAGACTGAATCTGGCCTTGTTGAATTGATATATAAGTATGTTCCTGATGTTGAAACCCTCTGTATAAGACTGAATCTGGCCTTGTTGAATTGATATATAAGTATGTTCCTGATGTTGAAACCCTCTGTATAAGACTGAATCTGGCCTTGTTGAATTGATATATAAGTATGTTCCTGATGTTGAAACCCTCTGTATAAGACTGAATCTGGCCTTGTTGAATTGATATATAAGTATGTTCCTGATGTTGAAACCCTCTGTATAAGACTGAATCTGGCCTTGTTGAATTGATATATAAGTATGTTCCTGATGTTGAAACCCTCTGTATAAGACTGAATCTGGCCTTGTTGAATTGATATATAAGTATGTTCCTGATGTTGAAACCCTCTGTATAAGACTGAATCTGGCCTTGTTGAATTGATATATAAGTATGTTCCTGATGTTGAAACCCTCTGTATAAGACTGAATCTGGCCTTGTTGAATTGATATATAAGTATGTTCCTGATGTTGAAACCCTCTGTATAAGACTGAATCTGGCCTTGTTGAATTGATATATAAGTATGTTCCTGATGTTGAAACCCTCTGTATAAGACTGAATCTGGCCTTGTTGAATTGATATATAAGTATGTTCCTGATGTTGAAACCCTCTGTATAAGACTGAATCTGGCCTTGTTGAATTGATATATAAGTATGTTCCTGATGTTGAAACCCTCTGTATAAGACTGAATCTGGCCTTGTTGAATTGATATATAAGTATGTTCCTGATGTTGAAACCCTCTGTATAAGACTGAATCTGGCCTTGTTGAATTGATATATAAGTATGTTCCTGATGTTGAAACCCTCTGTATAAGACTGAATCTGGCCTTGTTGAATTGATATATAAGTATGTTCCTGATGTTGAAACCCTCTGTATAAGACTGAATCTGGCCTTGTTGAATTGATATATAAGTATGTTCCTGATGTTGAAACCCTCTGTATAAGACTGAATCTGGCCTTGTTGAATTGATATATAAGTATGTTCCTGATGTTGAAACCCTCTGTATAAGACTGAATCTGGCCTTGTTGAATTGATATATAAGTATGTTCCTGATGTTGAAACCCTCTGTATAAGACTGAATCTGGCCTTGTTGAATTGATATATAAGTATGTTCCTGATGTTGAAACCCTCTGTATAAGACTGAATCTGGCCTTGTTGAATTGATATATAAGTATGTTCCTGATGTTGAAACCCTCTGTATAAGACTGAATCTGGCCTTGTTGAATTGATATATAAGTATGTTCCTGATGTTGAAACCCTCTGTATAAGACTGAATCTGGCCTTGTTGAATTGATATATAAGTATGTTCCTGATGTTGAAACCCTCTGTATAAGACTGAATCTGGCCTTGTTGAATTGATATATAAGTATGTTCCTGATGTTGAAACCCTCTGTATAAGACTGAATCTGGCCTTGTTGAATTGATATATAAGTATGTTCCTGATGTTGAAACCCTCTGTATAAGACTGAATCTGGCCTTGTTGAATTGATATATAAGTATGTTCCTGATGTTGAAACCCTCTGTATAAGACTGAATCTGGCCTTGTTGAATTGATATATAAGTATGTTCCTGATGTTGAAACCCTCTGTATAAGACTGAATCTGGCCTTGTTGAATTGATATATAAGTATGTTCCTGATGTTGAAACCCTCTGTATAAGACTGAATCTGGCCTTGTTGAATTGATATATAAGTATGTTCCTGATGTTGAAACCCTCTGTATAAGACTGAATCTGGCCTTGTTGAATTGATATATAAGTATGTTCCTGATGTTGAAACCCTCTGTATAAGACTGAATCTGGCCTTGTTGAATTGATATATAAGTATGTTCCTGATGTTGAAACCCTCTGTATAAGACTGAATCTGGCCTTGTTGAATTGATATATAAGTATGTTCCTGATGTTGAAACCCTCTGTATAAGACTGAATCTGGCCTTGTTGAATTGATATATAAGTATGTTCCTGATGTTGAAACCCTCTGTATAAGACTGAATCTGGCCTTGTTGAATTGATATATAAGTATGTTCCTGATGTTGAAACCCTCTGTATAAGACTGAATCTGGCCTTGTTGAATTGATATATAAGTATGTTCCTGATGTTGAAACCCTCTGTATAAGACTGAATCTGGCCTTGTTGAATTGATATATAAGTATGTTCCTGATGTTGAAACCCTCTGTATAAGACTGAATCTGGCCTTGTTGAATTGATATATAAGTATGTTCCTGATGTTGAAACCCTCTGTATAAGACTGAATCTGGCCTTGTTGAATTGATATATAAGTATGTTCCTGATGTTGAAACCCTCTGTATAAGACTGAATCTGGCCTTGTTGAATTGATATATAAGTATGTTCCTGATGTTGAAACCCTCTGTATAAGACTGAATCTGGCCTTGTTGAATTGATATATAAGTATGTTCCTGATGTTGAAACCCTCTGTATAAGACTGAATCTGGCCTTGTTGAATTGATATATAAGTATGTTCCTGATGTTGAAACCCTCTGTATAAGACTGATCTGGCCTTGTTGAATTGATATATAAGTATGTTCCTGATGTTGAAACCCTCTGTATAAGACTGAATCTGGCCTTGTTGAATTGATATATAAGTATGTTCCTGATGTTGAAACCCTCTGTATAAGACTGAATCTGGCCTTGTTGAATTGATATATAAGTATGTTCCTGATGTTGAAACCCTCTGTATAAGACTGAATCTGGCCTTGTTGAATTGATATATAAGTATGTTCCTGATGTTGAAACCCTCTGTATAAGACTGAATCTGGCCTTGTTGAATTGATATATAAGTATGTTCCTGATGTTGAAACCCTCTGTATAAGACTGAATCTGGCCTTGTTGAATTGATATATAAGTATGTTCCTGATGTTGAAACCCTCTGTATAAGACTGAATCTGGCCTTGTTGAATTGATATATAAGTATGTTCCTGATGTTGAAACCCTCTGTATAAGACTGAATCTGGCCTTGTTGAATTGATATATAAGTATGTTCCTGATGTTGAAACCCTCTGTATAAGACTGAATCTGGCCTTGTTGAATTGATATATAAGTATGTTCCTGATGTTGAAACCCTCTGTATAAGACTGAATCTGGCCTTGTTGAATTGATATATAAGTATGTTCCTGATGTTGAAACCCTCTGTATAAGACTGAATCTGGCCTTGTTGAATTGATATATAAGTATGTTCCTGATGTTGAAACCCTCTGTATAAGACTGAATCTGGCCTTGTTGAATTGATATATAAGTATGTTCCTGATGTTGAAACCCTCTGTATAAGACTGAATCTGGCCTTGTTGAATTGATATATAAGTATGTTCCTGATGTTGAAACCCTCTGTATAAGACTGAATCTGGCCTTGTTGAATTGATATATAAGTATGTTCCTGATGTTGAAACCCTCTGTATAAGACTGAATCTGGCCTTGTTGAATTGATATATAAGTATGTTCCTGATGTTGAAACCCTCTGTATAAGACTGAATCTGGCCTTGTTGAATTGATATATAAGTATGTTCCTGATGTTGAAACCCTCTGTATAAGACTGAATCTGGCCTTGTTGAATTGATATATAAGTATGTTCCTGATGTTGAAACCCTCTGTATAAGACTGAATCTGGCCTTGTTGAATTGATATATAAGTATGTTCCTGATGTTGAAACCCTCTGTATAAGACTGAATCTGGCCTTGTTGAATTGATATATAAGTATGTTCCTGATGTTGAAACCCTCTGTATAAGACTGAATCTGGCCTTGTTGAATTGATATATAAGTATGTTCCTGATGTTGAAACCCTCTGTATAAGACTGAATCTGGCCTTGTTGAATTGATATATAAGTATGTTCCTGATGTTGAAACCCTCTGTATAAGACTGAATCTGGCCTTGTTGAATTGATATATAAGTATGTTCCTGATGTTGAAACCCTCTGTATAAGACTGAATCTGGCCTTGTTGAATTGATATATAAGTATGTTCCTGATGTTGAAACCCTCTGTATAAGACTGAATCTGGCCTTGTTGAATTGATATATAAGTATGTTCCTGATGTTGAAACCCTCTGTATAAGACTGAATCTGGCCTTGTTGAATTGATATATAAGTATGTTCCTGATGTTGAAACCCTCTGTATAAGACTGAATCTGGCCTTGTTGAATTGATATATAAGTATGTTCCTGATGTTGAAACCCTCTGTATAAGACTGAATCTGGCCTTGTTGAATTGATATATAAGTATGTTCCTGATGTTGAAACCCTCTGTATAAGACTGAATCTGGCCTTGTTGAATTGATATATAAGTATGTTCCTGATGTTGAAACCCTCTGTATAAGACTGAATCTGGCCTTGTTGAATTGATATATAAGTATGTTCCTGATGTTGAAACCCTCTGTATAAGACTGAATCTGGCCTTGTTGAATTGATATATAAGTATGTTCCTGATGTTGAAACCCTCTGTATAAGACTGAATCTGGCCTTGTTGAATTGATATATAAGTATGTTCCTGATGTTGAAACCCTCTGTATAAGACTGAATCTGGCCTTGTTGAATTGATATATAAGTATGTTCCTGATGTTGAAACCCTCTGTATAAGACTGAATCTGGCCTTGTTGAATTGATATATAAGTATGTTCCTGATGTTGAAACCCTCTGTATAAGACTGAATCTGGCCTTGTTGAATTGATATATAAGTATGTTCCTGATGTTGAAACCCTCTGTATAAGACTGAATCTGGCCTTGTTGAATTGATATATAAGTATGTTCCTGATGTTGAAACCCTCTGTATAAGACTGAATCTGGCCTTGTTGAATTGATATATAAGTATGTTCCTGATGTTGAAACCCTCTGTATAAGACTGAATCTGGCCTTGTTGAATTGATATATAAGTATGTTCCTGATGTTGAAACCCTCTGTATAAGACTGAATCTGGCCTTGTTGAATTGATATATAAGTATGTTCCTGATGTTGAAACCCTCTGTATAAGACTGAATCTGGCCTTGTTGAATTGATATATAAGTATGTTCCTGATGTTGAAACCCTCTGTATAAGACTGAATCTGGCCTTGTTGAATTGATATATAAGTATGTTCCTGATGTTGAAACCCTCTGTATAAGACTGAATCTGGCCTTGTTGAATTGATATATAAGTATGTTCCTGATGTTGAAACCCTCTGTATAAGACTGAATCTGGCCTTGTTGAATTGATATATAAGTATGTTCCTGATGTTGAAACCCTCTGTATAAGACTGAATCTGGCCTTGTTGAATTGATATATAAGTATGTTCCTGATGTTGAAACCCTCTGTATAAGACTGAATCTGGCCTTGTTGAATTGATATATAAGTATGTTCCTGATGTTGAAACCCTCTGTATAAGACTGAATCTGGCCTTGTTGAATTGATATATAAGTATGTTCCTGATGTTGAAACCCTCTGTATAAGACTGAATCTGGCCTTGTTGAATTGATATATAAGTATGTTCCTGATGTTGAAACCCTCTGTATAAGACTGAATCTGGCCTTGTTGAATTGATATATAAGTATGTTCCTGATGTTGAAACCCTCTGTATAAGACTGAATCTGGCCTTGTTGAATTGATATATAAGTATGTTCCTGATGTTGAAACCCTCTGTATAAGACTGAATCTGGCCTTGTTGAATTGATATATAAGTATGTTCCTGATGTTGAAACCCTCTGTATAAGACTGAATCTGGCCTTGTTGAATTGATATATAAGTATGTTCCTGATGTTGAAACCCTCTGTATAAGACTGAATCTGGCCTTGTTGAATTGATATATAAGTATGTTCCTGATGTTGAAACCCTCTGTATAAGACTGAATCTGGCCTTGTTGAATTGATATATAAGTATGTTCCTGATGTTGAAACCCTCTGTATAAGACTGAATCTGGCCTTGTTGAATTGATATATAAGTATGTTCCTGATGTTGAAACCCTCTGTATAAGACTGAATCTGGCCTTGTTGAATTGATATATAAGTATGTTCCTGATGTTGAAACCCTCTGTATAAGACTGAATCTGGCCTTGTTGAATTGATATATAAGTATGTTCCTGATGTTGAAACCCTCTGTATAAGACTGAATCTGGCCTTGTTGAATTGATATATAAGTATGTTCCTGATGTTGAAACCCTCTGTATAAGACTGAATCTGGCCTTGTTGAATTGATATATAAGTATGTTCCTGATGTTGAAACCCTCTGTATAAGACTGAATCTGGCCTTGTTGAATTGATATATAAGTATGTTCCTGATGTTGAAACCCTCTGTATAAGACTGAATCTGGCCTTGTTGAATTGATATATAAGTATGTTCCTGATGTTGAAACCCTCTGTATAAGACTGAATCTGGCCTTGTTGAATTGATATATAAGTATGTTCCTGATGTTGAAACCCTCTGTATAAGACTGAATCTGGCCTTGTTGAATTGATATATAAGTATGTTCCTGATGTTGAAACCCTCTGTATAAGACTGAATCTGGCCTTGTTGAATTGATATATAAGTATGTTCCTGATGTTGAAACCCTCTGTATAAGACTGAATCTGGCCTTGTTGAATTGATATATAAGTATGTTCCTGATGTTGAAACCCTCTGTATAAGACTGAATCTGGCCTTGTTGAATTGATATATAAGTATGTTCCTGATGTTGAAACCCTCTGTATAAGACTGAATCTGGCCTTGTTGAATTGATATATAAGTATGTTCCTGATGTTGAAACCCTCTGTATAAGACTGAATCTGGCCTTGTTGAATTGATATATAAGTATGTTCCTGATGTTGAAACCCTCTGTATAAGACTGAATCTGGCCTTGTTGAATTGATATATAAGTATGTTCCTGATGTTGAAACCCTCTGTATAAGACTGAATCTGGCCTTGTTGAATTGATATATAAGTATGTTCCTGATGTTGAAACCCTCTGTATAAGACTGAATCTGGCCTTGTTGAATTGATATATAAGTATGTTCCTGATGTTGAAACCCTCTGTATAAGACTGAATCTGGCCTTGTTGAATTGATATATAAGTATGTTCCTGATGTTGAAACCCTCTGTATAAGACTGAATCTGGCCTTGTTGAATTGATATATAAGTATGTTCCTGATGTTGAAACCCTCTGTATAAGACTGAATCTGGCCTTGTTGAATTGATATATAAGTATGTTCCTGATGTTGAAACCCTCTGTATAAGACTGAATCTGGCCTTGTTGAATTGATATATAAGTATGTTCCTGATGTTGAAACCCTCTGTATAAGACTGAATCTGGCCTTGTTGAATTGATATATAAGTATGTTCCTGATGTTGAAACCCTCTGTATAAGACTGAATCTGGCCTTGTTGAATTGATATATAAGTATGTTCCTGATGTTGAAACCCTCTGTATAAGACTGAATCTGGCCTTGTTGAATTGATATATAAGTATGTTCCTGATGTTGAAACCCTCTGTATAAGACTGAATCTGGCCTTGTTGAATTGATATATAAGTATGTTCCTGATGTTGAAACCCTCTGTATAAGACTGAATCTGGCCTTGTTGAATTGATATATAAGTATGTTCCTGATGTTGAAACCCTCTGTATAAGACTGAATCTGGCCTTGTTGAATTGATATATAAGTATGTTCCTGATGTTGAAACCCTCTGTATAAGACTGAATCTGGCCTTGTTGAATTGATATATAAGTATGTTCCTGATGTTGAAACCCTCTGTATAAGACTGAATCTGGCCTTGTTGAATTGATATATAAGTATGTTCCTGATGTTGAAACCCTCTGTATAAGACTGAATCTGGCCTTGTTGAATTGATATATAAGTATGTTCCTGATGTTGAAACCCTCTGTATAAGACTGAATCTGGCCTTGTTGAATTGATATATAAGTATGTTCCTGATGTTGAAACCCTCTGTATAAGACTGAATCTGGCCTTGTTGAATTGATATATAAGTATGTTCCTGATGTTGAAACCCTCTGTATAAGACTGAATCTGGCCTTGTTGAATTGATATATAAGTATGTTCCTGATGTTGAAACCCTCTGTATAAGACTGAATCTGGCCTTGTTGAATTGATATATAAGTATGTTCCTGATGTTGAAACCCTCTGTATAAGACTGAATCTGGCCTTGTTGAATTGATATATAAGTATGTTCCTGATGTTGAAACCCTCTGTATAAGACTGAATCTGGCCTTGTTGAATTGATATATAAGTATGTTCCTGATGTTGAAACCCTCTGTATAAGACTGAATCTGGCCTTGTTGAATTGATATATAAGTATGTTCCTGATGTTGAAACCCTCTGTATAAGACTGAATCTGGCCTTGTTGAATTGATATATAAGTATGTTCCTGATGTTGAAACCCTCTGTATAAGACTGAATCTGGCCTTGTTGAATTGATATATAAGTATGTTCCTGATGTTGAAACCCTCTGTATAAGACTGAATCTGGCCTTGTTGAATTGATATATAAGTATGTTCCTGATGTTGAAACCCTCTGTATAAGACTGAATCTGGCCTTGTTGAATTGATATATAAGTATGTTCCTGATGTTGAAACCCTCTGTATAAGACTGAATCTGGCCTTGTTGAATTGATATATAAGTATGTTCCTGATGTTGAAACCCTCTGTATAAGACTGAATCTGGCCTTGTTGAATTGATATATAAGTATGTTCCTGATGTTGAAACCCTCTGTATAAGACTGAATCTGGCCTTGTTGAATTGATATATAAGTATGTTCCTGATGTTGAAACCCTCTGTATAAGACTGAATCTGGCCTTGTTGAATTGATATATAAGTATGTTCCTGATGTTGAAACCCTCTGTATAAGACTGAATCTGGCCTTGTTGAATTGATATATAAGTATGTTCCTGATGTTGAAACCCTCTGTATAAGACTGAATCTGGCCTTGTTGAATTGATATATAAGTATGTTCCTGATGTTGAAACCCTCTGTATAAGACTGAATCTGGCCTTGTTGAATTGATATATAAGTATGTTCCTGATGTTGAAACCCTCTGTATAAGACTGAATCTGGCCTTGTTGAATTGATATATAAGTATGTTCCTGATGTTGAAACCCTCTGTATAAGACTGAATCTGGCCTTGTTGAATTGATATATAAGTATGTTCCTGATGTTGAAACCCTCTGTATAAGACTGAATCTGGCCTTGTTGAATTGATATATAAGTATGTTCCTGATGTTGAAACCCTCTGTATAAGACTGAATCTGGCCTTGTTGAATTGATATATAAGTATGTTCCTGATGTTGAAACCCTCTGTATAAGACTGAATCTGGCCTTGTTGAATTGATATATAAGTATGTTCCTGATGTTGAAACCCTCTGTATAAGACTGAATCTGGCCTTGTTGAATTGATATATAAGTATGTTCCTGATGTTGAAACCCTCTGTATAAGACTGAATCTGGCCTTGTTGAATTGATATATAAGTATGTTCCTGATGTTGAAACCCTCTGTATAAGACTGAATCTGGCCTTGTTGAATTGATATATAAGTATGTTCCTGATGTTGAAACCCTCTGTATAAGACTGAATCTGGCCTTGTTGAATTGATATATAAGTATGTTCCTGATGTTGAAACCCTCTGTATAAGACTGAATCTGGCCTTGTTGAATTGATATATAAGTATGTTCCTGATGTTGAAACCCTCTGTATAAGACTGAATCTGGCCTTGTTGAATTGATATATAAGTATGTTCCTGATGTTGAAACCCTCTGTATAAGACTGAATCTGGCCTTGTTGAATTGATATATAAGTATGTTCCTGATGTTGAAACCCTCTGTATAAGACTGAATCTGGCCTTGTTGAATTGATATATAAGTATGTTCCTGATGTTGAAACCCTCTGTATAAGACTGAATCTGGCCTTGTTGAATTGATATATAAGTATGTTCCTGATGTTGAAACCCTCTGTATAAGACTGAATCTGGCCTTGTTGAATTGATATATAAGTATGTTCCTGATGTTGAAACCCTCTGTATAAGACTGAATCTGGCCTTGTTGAATTGATATATAAGTATGTTCCTGATGTTGAAACCCTCTGTATAAGACTGAATCTGGCCTTGTTGAATTGATATATAAGTATGTTCCTGATGTTGAAACCCTCTGTATAAGACTGAATCTGGCCTTGTTGAATTGATATATAAGTATGTTCCTGATGTTGAAACCCTCTGTATAAGACTGAATCTGGCCTTGTTGAATTGATATATAAGTATGTTCCTGATGTTGAAACCCTCTGTATAAGACTGAATCTGGCCTTGTTGAATTGATATATAAGTATGTTCCTGATGTTGAAACCCTCTGTATAAGACTGAATCTGGCCTTGTTGAATTGATATATAAGTATGTTCCTGATGTTGAAACCCTCTGTATAAGACTGAATCTGGCCTTGTTGAATTGATATATAAGTATGTTCCTGATGTTGAAACCCTCTGTATAAGACTGAATCTGGCCTTGTTGAATTGATATATAAGTATGTTCCTGATGTTGAAACCCTCTGTATAAGACTGAATCTGGCCTTGTTGAATTGATATATAAGTATGTTCCTGATGTTGAAACCCTCTGTATAAGACTGAATCTGGCCTTGTTGAATTGATATATAAGTATGTTCCTGATGTTGAAACCCTCTGTATAAGACTGAATCTGGCCTTGTTGAATTGATATATAAGTATGTTCCTGATGTTGAAACCCTCTGTATAAGACTGAATCTGGCCTTGTTGAATTGATATATAAGTATGTTCCTGATGTTGAAACCCTCTGTATAAGACTGAATCTGGCCTTGTTGAATTGATATATAAGTATGTTCCTGATGTTGAAACCCTCTGTATAAGACTGAATCTGGCCTTGTTGAATTGATATATAAGTATGTTCCTGATGTTGAAACCCTCTGTATAAGACTGAATCTGCCTTGTTGAATTGATATATAAGTATGTTCCTGATGTTGAAACCCTCTGTATAAGACTGAATCTGGCCTTGTTGAATTGATATATAAGTATGTTCCTGATGTTGAAACCCTCTGTATAAGACTGAATCTGGCCTTGTTGAATTGATATATAAGTATGTTCCTGATGTTGAAACCCTCTGTATAAGACTGAATCTGGCCTTGTTGAATTGATATATAAGTATGTTCCTGATGTTGAAACCCTCTGTATAAGACTGAATCTGGCCTTGTTGAATTGATATATAAGTATGTTCCTGATGTTGAAACCCTCTGTATAAGACTGAATCTGGCCTTGTTGAATTGATATATAAGTATGTTCCTGATGTTGAAACCCTCTGTATAGACTGAATCTGGCCTTGTTGAATTGATATATAAGTATGTTCCTGATGTTGAAACCCTCTGTATAAGACTGAATCTGGCCTTGTTGAATTGATATATAAGTATGTTCCTGATGTTGAAACCCTCTGTATAAGACTGAATCTGGCCTTGTTGAATTGATATATAAGTATGTTCCTGATGTTGAAACCCTCTGTATAAGACTGAATCTGGCCTTGTTGAATTGATATATAAGTATGTTCCTGATGTTGAAACCCTCTGTATAAGACTGAATCTGGCCTTGTTGAATTGATATATAAGTATGTTCCTGATGTTGAAACCCTCTGTATAAGACTGAATCTGGCCTTGTTGAATTGATATATAAGTATGTTCCTGATGTTGAAACCCTCTGTATAAGACTGAATCTGGCCTTGTTGAATTGATATATAAGTATGTTCCTGATGTTGAAACCCTCTGTATAAGACTGAATCTGGCCTTGTTGAATTGATATATAAGTATGTTCCTGATGTTGAAACCCTCTGTATAAGACTGAATCTGGCCTTGTTGAATTGATATATAAGTATGTTCCTGATGTTGAAACCCTCTGTATAAGACTGAATCTGGCCTTGTTGAATTGATATATAAGTATGTTCCTGATGTTGAAACCCTCTGTATAAGACTGAATCTGGCCTTGTTGAATTGATATATAAGTATGTTCCTGATGTTGAAACCCTCTGTATAAGACTGAATCTGCCTTGTTGAATTGATATATAAGTATGTTCCTGATGTTGAAACCCTCTGTATAAGACTGAATCTGGCCTTGTTGAATTGATATATAAGTATGTTCCTGATGTGAAACCCTCTGTATAAGACTGAATCTGGCCTTGTTGAATTGATATATAAGTATGTTCCTGATGTTGAAACCCTCTGTATAAGACTGAATCTGTCTGGCCTTGTTGAATTGATATATAAGTATGTTCCTGATGTTGAAACCCTCTGTATAAGACTGAATCTGGCCTTGTTGAATTGATATATAAGTATGTTCCTGATGTTGAAACCCTCTGTATAAGACTGAATCTGGCCTTGTTGAATTGATATATAAGTATGTTCCTGATGTTGAAACCCTCTGTATAAGACTGAATCTGGCCTTGTTGAATTGATATATAAGTATGTTCCTGATGTTGAAACCCTCTGTATAAGACTGAATCTGGCCTTGTTGAATTGATATATAAGTATGTTCCTGATGTTGAAACCCTCTGTATAAGACTGAATCTGGCCTTGTTGAATTGATATATAAGTATGTTCCTGATGTTGAAACCCTCTGTATAAGACTGAATCTGGCCTTGTTGAATTGATATATAAGTATGTTCCTGATGTTGAAACCCTCTGTATAAGACTGAATCTGGCCTTGTTGAATTGATATATAAGTATGTTCCTGATGTTGAAACCCTCTGTATAAGACTGAATCTGGCCTTGTTGAATTGATATATAAGTATGTTCCTGATGTTGAAACCCTCTGTATAAGACTGAATCTGGCCTTGTTGAATTGATATATAAGTATGTTCCTGATGTTGAAACCCTCTGTATAAGACTGAATCTGGCCTTGTTGAATTGATATATAAGTATGTTCCTGATGTTGAAACCCTCTGTATAAGACTGAATCTGGCCTTGTTGAATTGATATATAAGTATGTTCCTGATGTTGAAACCCTCTGTATAAGACTGAATCTGGCCTTGTTGAATTGATATATAAGTATGTTCCTGATGTTGAAACCCTCTGTATAAGACTGAATCTGGCCTTGTTGAATTGATATATAAGTATGTTCCTGATGTTGAAACCCTCTGTATAAGACTGAATCTGGCCTTGTTGAATTGATATATAAGTATGTTCCTGATGTTGAAACCCTCTGTATAAGACTGAATCTGGCCTTGTTGAATTGATATATAAGTATGTCCTGATGTTGAAACCCTCTGTATAAGACTGAATCTGGCCTTGTTGAATTGATATATAAGTATGTTCCTGATGTTGAAACCCTCTGTATAAGACTGAATCTGGCCTTGTTGAATTGATATATAAGTATGTTCCTGATGTTGAAACCCTCTGTATAAGACTGAATCTGGCCTTGTTGAATTGATATATAAGTATGTTCCTGATGTTGAAACCCTCTGTATAAGACTGAATCTGGCCTTGTTGAATTGATATATAAGTATGTTCCTGATGTTGAAACCCTCTGTATAAGACTGAATCTGGCCTTGTTGAATTGATATATAAGTATGTTCCTGATGTTGAAACCCTCTGTATAAGACTGAATCTGGCCTTGTTGAATTGATATATAAGTATGTTCCTGATGTTGAAACCCTCTGTATAAGACTGAATCTGGCCTTGTTGAATTGATATATAAGTATGTTCCTGATGTTGAAACCCTCTGTATAAGACTGAATCTGGCCTTGTTGAATTGATATATAAGTATGTTCCTGATGTTGAAACCCTCTGTATAAGACTGAATCTGGCCTTGTTGAATTGATATATAAGTATGTTCCTGATGTTGAAACCCTCTGTATAAGACTGAATCTGGCCTTGTTGAATTGATATATAAGTATGTTCCTGATGTTGAAACCCTCTGTATAAGACTGAATCTGGCCTTGTTGAATTGATATATAAGTATGTTCCTGATGTTGAAACCCTCTGTATAAGACTGAATCTGGCCTTGTTGAATTGATATATAAGTATGTTCCTGATGTTGAAACCCTCTGTATAAGACTGAATCTGGCCTTGTTGAATTGATATATAAGTATGTTCCTGATGTTGAAACCCTCTGTATAAGACTGAATCTGGCCTTGTTGAATTGATATATAAGTATGTTCCTGATGTTGAAACCCTCTGTATAAGACTGAATCTGGCCTTGTTGAATTGATATATAAGTATGTTCCTGATGTTGAAACCCTCTGTATAAGACTGAATCTGGCCTTGTTGAATTGATATATAAGTATGTTCCTGATGTTGAAACCCTCTGTATAAGACTGAATCTGGCCTTGTTGAATTGATATATAAGTATGTTCCTGATGTTGAAACCCTCTGTATAAGACTGAATCTGGCCTTGTTGAATTGATATATAAGTATGTTCCTGATGTTGAAACCCTCTGTATAAGACTGAATCTGGCCTTGTTGAATTGATATATAAGTATGTTCCTGATGTTGAAACCCTCTGTATAAGACTGAATCTGGCCTTGTTGAATTGATATATAAGTATGTTCCTGATGTTGAAACCCTCTGTATAAGACTGAATCTGGCCTTGTTGAATTGATATATAAGTATGTTCCTGATGTTGAAACCCTCTGTATAAGACTGAATCTGGCCTTGTTGAATTGATATATAAGTATGTTCCTGATGTTGAAACCCTCTGTATAAGACTGAATCTGGCCTTGTTGAATTGATATATAAGTATGTTCCTGATGTTGAAACCTCTGTATAAGACTGAATCTGGCCTTGTTGAATTGATATATAAGTATGTTCCTGATGTTGAAACCCTCTGTATAAGACTGAATCTGGCCTTGTTGAATTGATATATAAGTATGTTCCTGATGTTGAAACCCTCTGTATAAGACTGAATCTGGCCTTGTTGAATTGATATATAAGTATGTTCCTGATGTTGAAACCCTCTGTATAAGACTGAATCTGGCCTTGTTGAATTGATATATAAGTATGTTCCTGATGTTGAAACCCTCTGTATAAGACTGAATCTGGCCTTGTTGAATTGATATATAAGTATGTTCCTGATGTTGAAACCCTCTGTATAAGACTGAATCTGGCCTTGTTGAATTGATATATAAGTATGTTCCTGATGTTGAAACCCTCTGTATAAGACTGAATCTGGCCTTGTTGAATTGATATATAAGTATGTTCCTGATGTTGAAACCCTCTGTATAAGACTGAATCTGGCCTTGTTGAATTGATATATAAGTATGTTCCTGATGTTGAAACCCTCTGTATAAGACTGAATCTGGCCTTGTTGAATTGATATATAAGTATGTTCCTGATGTTGAAACCCTCTGTATAAGACTGAATCTGGCCTTGTTGAATTGATATATAAGTATGTTCCTGATGTTGAAACCCTCTGTATAAGACTGAATCTGGCCTTGTTGAATTGATATATAAGTATGTTCCTGATGTTGAAACCCTCTGTATAAGACTGAATCTGGCCTTGTTGAATTGATATATAAGTATGTTCCTGATGTTGAAACCCTCTGTATAAGACTGAATCTGGCCTTGTTGAATTGATATATAAGTATGTTCCTGATGTTGAAACCCTCTGTATAAGACTGAATCTGGCCTTGTTGAATTGATATATAAGTATGTTCCTGATGTTGAAACCCTCTGTATAAGACTGAATCTGGCCTTGTTGAATTGATATATAAGTATGTTCCTGATGTTGAAACCCTCTGTATAAGACTGAATCTGGCCTTGTTGAATTGATATATAAGTATGTTCCTGATGTTGAAACCCTCTGTATAAGACTGAATCTGGCCTTGTTGAATTGATATATAAGTATGTTCCTGATGTTGAAACCCTCTGTATAAGACTGAATCTGGCCTTGTTGAATTGATATATAAGTATGTTCCTGATGTTGAAACCCTCTGTATAAGACTGAATCTGGCCTTGTTGAATTGATATATAAGTATGTTCCTGATGTTGAAACCCTCTGTATAAGACTGAATCTGGCCTTGTTGAATTGATATATAAGTATGTTCCTGATGTTGAAACCCTCTGTATAAGACTGAATCTGGCCTTGTTGAATTGATATATAAGTATGTTCCTGATGTTGAAACCCTCTGTATAAGACTGAATCTGGCCTTGTTGAATTGATATATAAGTATGTTCCTGATGTTGAAACCCTCTGTATAAGACTGAATCTGGCCTTGTTGAATTGATATATAAGTATGTTCCTGATGTTGAAACCCTCTGTATAAGACTGAATCTGGCCTTGTTGAATTGATATATAAGTATGTTCCTGATGTTGAAACCCTCTGTATAAGACTGAATCTGGCCTTGTTGAATTGATATATAAGTATGTTCCTGATGTTGAAACCCTCTGTATAAGACTGAATCTGGCCTTGTTGAATTGATATATAAGTATGTTCCTGATGTTGAAACCCTCTGTATAAGACTGAATCTGGCCTTGTTGAATTGATATATAAGTATGTTCCTGATGTTGAAACCCTCTGTATAAGACTGAATCTGGCCTTGTTGAATTGATATATAAGTATGTTCCTGATGTTGAAACCCTCTGTATAAGACTGATCTGGCCTTGTTGAATTGATATATAAGTATGTTCCTGATGTTGAAACCCTCTGTATAAGACTGAATCTGGCCTTGTTGAATTGATATATAAGTATGTT
>NW_027456848.1:0-2500 GCF_040206685.1 Ascaphus truei
GAAGTGTTTGTCTGAAATCACCAGCTAAAAGAATGACAGCACCACCCATTATTTGTTTATTGTTACGCAAGTCTTGCAAGGTTCTATTAAGGGCTTGAAGTGCTTTTTTATGCGCCATGGTACACTCATCCCAAACAATAAGTTTGCAAATTTGAAGAACACGGGCTTGGCCAGATGTCTTGGTAATATTACATGTTGGGTTTTCTTCATGAGCAATGTTTAGTGGTAATTTAAGAGCTGAGTGCACAGTTCTTCCTCCATCCATAAGAGTGGCTGCAATGCCAGATGATGCAAGTGCAAGTGCAACATGATTGTGCATTCTTATTTCTGCAAGGAGTAAATTTATGAGAAATGTTTTGCCTGTTCCACCTGGAGCATCAAGAAACAGGATTGCACCTTGTTCGTTGTTTATGTGCTGCATGATGTTGTCATAGGTGTTAAGTTGTTGTGGAATTAACATTGGTTTTCTTGTGGCAACATATTCTTGTAGTATGGAAATATTGTATTGTTTCTCTCGCATAAGGTCTGTATTGAGTACATCGTGATGATGACGTTGGGGAGCTTCTAGACCTAATTGAAGTAGTGTTTTGTTATTGATAGAGAGACATGTATCTTCTAACAATATGAGTACCTCGTTGAAAATGTCAGGTGAAAAGGTAACATTGAGTGATGGGTTGTGTCTCTGTGCTTTGTGAAGTATATCTTCACTCATGTGAGGTAGCGGGATAGGGGGAGGGACATTGGTGGCATGGTGTAGCGGGGTAGGGGGCCTCGCGGTCCGGTTGCGGTAGGGAGATGTGTGAGGTGCAGGAGATGTGAGGCGTGCTGTGCGGTTCGCGGGAGCTACACTGTGTGAGGTGAGGGGTATTTATTTGTGTTTGGTGTGCGTTTGTGTAGGTGTTGAAATGTTGTGTGTGTTTTTGTTTTGTGTTAATGTTGGCTGTGTGTGTGGCAGAATAGTGTGTGTATGTAATTATTGTGTGTGATTGTTGATTGTGTGGGGTGTGTGTGTGGATGAGTGAGTGTGTGATGTGATAGTGAGTGTGTGGTGTGTGAGTGTGTGTGTCAGTGTTGGTTAGTTGAGTGTTTGTGTGCAATAAATTAGACAGATGTGTAAATAGTAATGTTTTGTGTAAAATATGTTATTGAAAGGAAGAGGTGATTTATTGTGCTAGGTGTGTTAGTAGCGGAGGTGTTGTGTTGTTGTATATGTTTGTGTGTGGTGGGATGTTGATGTGCAATGGGAGTGGGTGGTGAGACGTGTAAATGTGCATTGTATTCAGTGTAGTGTGTATGGTGAAGGGTAGGTAATTGGAACAGTGGGTTGGGTGTGTGTGTTTGTTTAGTGGTGGTTGTGTTGTGTGTGGTAGTTAAGGTTATGTTGAAGTGTTGTTTTGTGTGTTGTATCAGCAGAGGAGGTTGGTGTGTGTGTGTGAGTACGTGTGTTGCGTGGTTGAGGGCGTGTGGCGTTGCTGAGTGCGTGTGTGTGTGCATGTGTTTGTGTATTTGTGTGTGTGTTGTGTGTGATGGTGTGTGGTGTGTGTGAGAGCATGTGTGTATGTGGCGTGTGTGATGGCATGTGTGTGTGTATGACGCATGTTGTGTGTGTGACGTGTGTGAGTGCGTGTTGTTGGTCATAGACATGTTGTAATTTGCATGTTTTTGAGTGTAGTGTGTGTATTATGAGGGTGAAGGTGAGGTGTGATTTGTTGTTATGTGTGGCATAGAATGACAGGATGTTTGCGTGTGTGTGTGTGTGTGTATGAGGGGGTGTTGTGTGTGAGTGGTGGTGTGAGAAGTGTTTTAGAATAAATTATACAGACAGTGAAATTGTTAGGAAAACATATTTTATTGTAAGGAACAGCTGAGTTTCAGTGGTAGGTGTTGTCATACAGTGTGTGAGGTAGCGGGAGTGACATTGGTGGCATGCTGTTTGACTGTAGTCCGCGGCGTCGCGGTCCGGTTGCGGAGGGAGATGTGTGAGGTGCAGGAGATGTCAGGCGTGCTGGTTGTTCCGCAGGAGGTAGAGTGTGTGAGGTAGCGGGATAGCGGGAGTGACATCGGTGGCATGGTGTGTGGTGTGTGTGAGAGCATGTGTGTGTGTTGCTGGTGTGTGATGGCGTGTGTGTGTGTATGAGGCATGTTGTGTGTGTGACGTGTGTGAGTGCGTGTTGTTGGTCATACACATGTTAAAAATGGCATGTTTTTGAGTGTAGTGTGTGGCATAGAATGACAGGATGTTTGCGTGTGTGTGTGTATGAGGGGGTTTTGTGTGGGTGAGTGTTGTGTACATTATACAGACAGTAAAATAGTTAGGAAAACATATTTTATTTCAACGAACATCTGATTTCCAGTGGTAGGTGTTGTCATACACTGTGTGAGGTAGCGGGATAGGGGGAGGAACATTGGTGGCATGGTGTGTGAGTGTAGGCCGCGGCCTCGCGGTCCGGTTGCGGTAGGGAGCTGTGTGAGGTGCAGGAGATGTGGCGTGCTGTGCGGT
>NW_027456848.1:12500-82500 GCF_040206685.1 Ascaphus truei
GCTGCAGTGGAAGTGCTGTATGCTGGGTGATAATGGGGAAAGGCGGGGTTGCAGACCTGCCTAAGACATGCAGATGAGCATACAGCTATATTTGCATATTTGCTTTCCTGTGGAGGGTTTTTGTCACTTTTTTAACTCACCATAACTTAACTCAGTATTATGGTTTAGCCTATCCCATAGCCTCTCTTGCATTCCCAGAAAAATCAACCCCACACTGATGAGACCCATCAAGGTCGAAACAGCTGTCTGTGGGTGGTTTTCTGGGTATGCACCTTAACCCTGGCTGTGCTCAAAGCTGTGACCATGCAGCAAGCTTAAGCCTATAGGGAACCATGTTAAAAATGGTTATTGAGGCAAAAAGTGACACTGTGTGCTCATTTGCATGTCATTTCCCAGAATCCCTTGCTGCAGTGGAAGTGCTGTATGCTGGGTGATAATGGGGAAAGGCGGGGTTGCAGACCTGCCTAAGACATGCAGATGAGCATACAGCTATATTTGCATATTTGCTTTCCTGTGGAGGGTTTTTGTCACTTTTTTTACTCACCATAACTTAACTCAGTATATATATATATATATATGTATATATATATATATATATAGTGTTCGACAAATCACCCAAAAATCTACTCGCCCAACCAAAAAATCTACTCGCCACCTAGTCCCTACCCCGCCCCTAACCCCGCCCCCAACCCCGCTTTAAAATAAAATATATAAATAAAATACATTTAATAAATTCCTAGTCAGAACAACATTCGTTTTTGACAAATGTATTTATTACATTATACTACAATTAGTCCTTGTTACGTGTGTGTGTGTGTGTGTGTGTGTGTGTGTGTGTGTGTGTGTGTGTGTGTGTGTGTGTAAGTGTGTAAGTGTCGGATCTAGAAATAAAAGCCAGGTGTGAATGACTAGTTTCCTGAACCCCTTAACCAGTGTCTGGACGTCCCCGCTTCACAATATCTAAAGCAGCAATCCCGCCTGGGATCTTACCTGATCCGCAGTCCCTCAATGTCCAGGTACCTCATTCCCGCAATGTTATAAGTTGGAGGGGATGTGTTCCCTACCTGTCTTCTGGGTTAGGGGGGGTTCCGATGTCTTCCGTGTGACGCTTGAGTCAGATCTGGAAGAAAGCCGTATAGGTTATTTTGGTGTAGTATAGGACAGTTAAGATATATAGGGTAAATAAGGGATAGACTAAAATGTTTAATGTGAAAAACGATTAATGTGGATAAATGTGGCAAGACATACACCAATTGGCTTCAAACTTGGCACAGAACATGCTTTGCACTCCCCCAAACTGTCCTGCAAATTTCATGTTTTGTGATAACATGCACCGCAAATTATGTACATTAACCACTATCCGAAAGTGGAAAATGCTTACCTTAAACGCGTTTATTGTGAATCCAGGAGTCAAAACATACAGCGATTCATTTAAAACTTGCCACATGAGGTGCTGTATACTGCCCACAACTATCCTGAAAATTACAAAGTGTTTGCTAGCACACACTGCAAATTGTTTACATTATGCACTATAAGAAGGGCCAAAACATAATCCAATGACATTAAAATTTGGCAGAACACATACTTTACACGGCCCGCAACTATCCTGAAATTTACATGGCTTTTGCTGACATACACTGCAAATTATTAACGTTAACCAGTTGCTGAAGAACAACAGTCTAAAACAGGCATGTCAAACATGCGGCCCGCCACGGATATTTTTGCGGCCCGCTCACCGCGGGAGAAGTGAGCGCGGGTGTGGGGGAAGCGAGTAGCACGGGCAGAAGTAAAATCTGTCCTTCAGGGGCTGGAGGCGTACGGTGGCCGAGTGCAGTCAATCTGCACTCGTGCCGTGTGTGGGAGGACACGGGGGCGGAGTCAAAACCCCGGAGTCTCTCCTTGAAGTAAGTGTGTGTGTGTATGTCACTGTGTGTGTGTGTGTGTGTGTGTGTGTGTGTGTGTGTGTGTGTGTGTGTGTGTGTGTGTGTGTGTGTGTGTGTGTGTGTGTGTGTGTGTGTGTGTGTGTGTGTGTTTGCACACTGTGTATTTGCACACTGTGTGTGTGTGTGTGTGTGTGTGTGTGTGTGTGTGTGTGTGTGTGTGTGTGTGTGTCACTGTGTGTGTGTGTGTGTGTGTTTGCACACTGTGTGTATGTCACTGTGTGTGTGTGTGTGTGTGTGTTTGCACACTGTGTGTATGTCACTGTGTGTGTGTGTGTGTGTGTGTGTGTGTGTGTGTCACTGTGTGTGTGTGTGTGTGTGTGTGTTTGCACACTGTGTGTATGTCACTGTGTGTGTGTGTGTGTGTGTTTGCACACTGTGTGTATGTCACTGTGTGTGTGTGTGTGTGTGTGTGTGTGTGTGTGTGTGTGTGTGTTTTCACCAGAAGGAAGGCTCACAGCTGGCAACTGAAACTGCCGGCAGACTGGAAAAAAGCCTCACTACTTCTGGCTCCCTACAGTGGCATTACAGGTAAGCACCATGTCGCCTGTGTGTGTGTGTGTGTCTGCCCCCTTCCCAGTCTGTGTGTGTGTGTGTGTCTGCCCCCCTCCCAGTCTGTGTGTGTCTGCCCCCCTCCCAGTCTGTGTGTGTGACTGCCCCCCTCCCAGTCTGTGTGTGTGACTGCCCCCCCTCCCAGTGTGTGTGTGACTGCCCCCCCCTCCCAGTGTGTGTGTGACTGCCCCCCCCTCCCAGTGTGTGTGTGACTGCCCCCCCCTCCCAGTGTGTGTGTGACTGCCCCCCCCTCCCAGTGTGTGTGTGACTGCCCCCCTCCCAGTGTGTGTGTGTGTGTGTGTGTGTGTGTGTGTGTGACTGCCCCCTCCCAGTGTGTGTGTGACTGCCCCCCCTCTCAGTGTGTGTGTGACTGCCCCCTCCCAGTGTGTGTGTGACTGCCCCCCCTCCCAGTGTGTGTGACAGCCCCCCTCCCAGTGTGTGTGTGACTGCCCCCCTCCCAGTCTGTGTGTGTGTGACTGCCCCCCTCCCAGTGTGTGTGTGACTGCCCCCCTCCCAGTCTGTGTGTGTGTGACAGCCCCACCTCCCAGTGTGTGTGTGACTGCCCCCCCTCCCAGTGTGTGTGACTGCCCCCCCTCCCAGTGTGTGTGACTGCCCCCCTCCCAGTGTGTGTGACTGCCCCCCTCCCAGTGTGTGTGTGACTGCCCCCCCTCCCAGTGTGTGTGTGACTGCCCCCCCTCCCAGTGTGTGTGTGACTGCCTCCTCCCAGTGTGTGTGTGACTGCCCCCCCTCCCAGTGTGTGTGACTGCCCCCCCTCCCAGTGTGTGTGACTGCCCCCCCTCCCAGTGTGTGTGACAGCCCCCCCTCCCAGTCTGTGTGTGACTGCCCCCCTCCCAGTCTGTGTGTGTGTGACTGCCCCCCCTCCCAGTGTGTGTGTGACTGCCCCCCTCCCAGTCTGTGTGTGTGTGTGTGACTGCCCCACCTCCCAGTGTGTGTGTGACTGCCCCCCCTCCCAGTGTGTGTGTGACTGCCCCCCTGCCAGTGTGTGTGTGACTGCCCCCCCTCCCAGTGTGTGTGCGACTGCCCCCCCTCCCAGTGTGTGTGACTGCCCCCCTCCCAGTGTGTGTGTGACTGCCCCCCCCCCTCCCAGTGTGTGTGTGACTGCCCCCTCCCAGTGTGTGTGTGACTGCCCCCCCTCCCAGTGTGTGTGTGACTGCCCCCCCCACCCAGTGTGGGTGTGTGACTGCCCCCCCCCACCCAGTGTGGGTGTGTGACTGCCCCCCTCCCAGTGTTGGTGTGTGACTGCCCCCCACCCAGTGTTGGTGTGTGACTGCCCCCCTCCCAGTGTGTGTGTGTGTGTGTGTGTGTGTGTGTGTGTGTGTGTGTGTGTGACTGCCCCCTCCCAGTCTGTGTGTGTGTGACTGCTCCCCTTTCCAGTCTGTGCAAGTGTGACTGCCCGCCTCCCAGTGTGTGTAAGTGCCCCCTCCAAGTCTGTGTGTGTGTGTGTGTGTCTGCCCCCCTCCCATTCTCTGTGTGTGTGTGTCTGCCCCCCTCCCATTCTGTGTGTGTGTGTGTCTGCCCCCCTCCCATTCTGTGTTTGTGTGTGACTGCCCCCCCAGTGTGTGTGTGACTGCCCCCTCCCAGTGTCTGTGTGTATCAGTGACAGAATGTATACAGACACCAACCCACTCACCCACTCACCCACGTGTCAGTCAGTCACCCACGTGTCAGTCAGTCACCCACCCATATGTCAGGCAGTCAGTCACCCACCCACCCACCCACGTGCCAGGCAGTCTAACGTGTCAGTCAGTCACCCACCCACGTGTCAGTCAGTCACCCACCCACGTGTCAGGCAGTCAGTCACCCACCCACGTGTCAGGCAGTCAACCCAAGTGTCAGGCAGTCACCCACCCAAGTGTCAGGCAGTCTCCCACCCACCCCCCCAAGTTTCAGGCAGTCTCCCACCCACCCAAGTGTCAGGCAGTCTCCCTCCCACCCACCCAAGTGTCAGGCAGTCAGTCACCCACCCACGTGTCAGGCAGTCAACCCAAGTGTCAGGCAGTCTACCACCCACCCCCCCAAGTTTCAGGCAGTCTCCCACCCACCCAAGTGTCAGGCAGTCTCCCACCCACCCACCCACCCACCCAAGTGTCAGGCAGTCAAACCCAAGTGTCAGGCAGTCTCCCACCCACCCATACACCCACCCACCCAAGTGTCAGGCAGTCAAAGTGTCAGGCAGTCAAGCCAAGTGTCAGACAGTCTCCCACCCACCCCCCTAAGTTTCAGGCAGTCTCCCACCCACCCAAGTGTCAGGCAGTCTCCCACCCACCCACCCAAGTGTCAGGCAGTCAAACCCAAGTGTCAGGCAGTCTCCCACCCACCCAAGTGTCAGGCAGTCTAAGTGTGTCAGGCAGTCAAAGTGTCAGGCAGTCAACCCAAGTGTCAGACAATCTCCCACCCACCCAAGTGTCAGGCAGACTCCCATAAAAGTGTCAGGCAGTCTCCCATAACCCAGCCACCCGTCAGGCAGTCTCCCATACCCTAGAGCAGGCCTGCACAACTCCAGTCCTCGAGGGTCGCAAACAGGCCAGGTTTTCAGGATATCCCTAAATCAGCACAGCTGGCTCAATTAGTGGCTCAGTCGTACTGAGCCACTAATTGAGCCAGCTGTGCTGAAGTAGGGATATCCTAAAAACCTGGCCTGTGTGCGGCCCTCGAGGACTGGAGTTGTGCAGGCCTGCCCTAGAGAAAGTGCAGCGCACCATGATCCAGAGAAGAGGCAGGTCTGGCAAAAATCTATCTTTATTAGAAAGTCATAAAAACAAGGGATGCAACCCCACCCCACTCTGCCACATAACCAGGATGCTGACGCCCACCTGATGACGTCAGAGCTACCATATGGCGCCCCCTAGTGACGTCAGACGTCTAGGTCTAAATCCCTGGCAATACAGCATAGAGCTGTCTTGGAGGACTGCAGCCACAGCCACACCTCTCCCCAGACTGAACACTCCCCCATGTGTGGCTGTGGCTGCAGTCCTCCAAGACAGCTCTATGCTGTATTGCCAGGGATTTAGACCTAGACGTCACTAGGGGGCGCCATGTGGTAGCTCTGACGTCATCAGGTGGGCGTCAGCATCCTGGTTATGTGGCAGAGCCGGGAGGGGTGAGTATCAGGGGGGGTGGTATATATTGTGACTGTTTTCTTGTGTTTGGTAGCCTTCACCTTGAGAAAGGCTGTATTTGACTGCCGAAACGTTGGACTTTATGGCATATTAAACCTCCTTTGAGTAAGACCGTGTGCCTGCTTCTTCTTCTTTGTCCGGCTACAGGAAGGGTCAGGAGACAGGGAGGACAGAGGCAGGAGAACCCCATCTGGCTCCGGCCTTGCCTGTCCCTACGAATACAAACATACAACCCCTCACTGAATAACATAGCCCTAACCCCATGTAATAATCCTGGGTGTAAACAAAATAATGGTTTTATGAATATTGTAATGGTTTATTAGGGACCTAGGAGGTGGCCAGTGGGGCTGTTATGTGTATTTGTGTTTATTGTGGGTAGCGGGGGTGGGTGAACGGGGTATTGGCCCCAAGGATGGGTGTTTAGGCCTACCGGGTGGGGGGGTAGTGGGAGGGGTTAACCCCTTCATTACCTTAGCGGTATTAACCGCTAAGTTAAAGAAGAGGTTAAGTCATCCCCCAACCCCCTGGCAAGGCCTAAACACCCACCCAGGGCCAAATACCACCTCCTCCCACCCCCGCTACCCACAATAAGCCTGGCACGGGTGTATAACCCCTTCATTGCCTTGGCTGTAATGAAGTTGCCTGTAAATGCATTTTTTATGCATGGGATTCATGCCGGGGGTCTCTGGTGCTGATATCAATGGATATCAGCTCTGGGACACATGCATGTTATTTTCATCGCAGCTTCACCCCACCTTCTTGCCAACTTTTGTGGCGGGACAATTTGGAGAAGAAACAGCAATTTTAAAGTGGAGATCAGCCGCAATAAGCTGATCAGGGCTTATAGAATTGAGCGTGTTTGAAAAACTGGCGATCAGTGCCGAAAAGTGGCTTATCACCGCGCATCTGCAGATTTTATTTATTTATTTATTTTCCGGCAAAACAAAAAACGGTTATTTTTGCTCTAATCGCCAGCTTCTCTGGGCTTACTGAATCGCTGTAGGCGATTACTGCATGAGGGCCTTAGGGAGGATTTGTTCCTGTAAAGTACACCTAGTTTGGCATAGGATTTGGATGTCAGGGTATCAATGTGCAACCCAAATGTTAAATGGGAGTTGAACTATATGCCCAGATATTTCAAACCAGTAACAGGGGCTAGGATGGTATTAGAGCTGGTTTTTATCTGAAGCTCTGTCATTGGTAGCTTTAGCAATTTAGCTCTGGTCCCAAATACCATTGTTACAGTCTTGTCAGTGTTTAAAATCAGTTTGTTTTGGGAAATCCAGTTTCAAGTCTCAAAAAATCAGATTGAAGTACGTGTTCAAGGTCAGAGAGGCGAGGGCTGCGTGCATATAGGATAAGATCTAAGGCCTCTCACAATAACCCGTTGAGAAAATAATATTCCTATCTAACTGACATACGTATAAAATATACTCTACCAAGACCCCTAATACAGAGTTACCCACCTTATACGGGAGCAGCTGCCAGACGAGTATAGTAAATGTATCTTATTTCTTTTGCCACTGGAGGGCAGCGTGGAGTTACACGGAGTGGCGCCCTTAAGGACGACGTGCCAGTTAGGCGGAAGGAGACGCGCACACACTTTTATGTGAAACGGATATATTTGGGGAGGGATTTAGGAGTCTGAGTGAGAAAATTGATATTTTGTCACAATGGAAAAATGGAAAAATTAACCATTTAAATATGCACAGATTTTATCCCACTTTTGGAAATTAGGGATGTTGCCTAAAAGTTTGAGAATGCACAAAGTGCCACCCCTGGGCTTTAATGAAGCAGCATTTGTGGGCTAAAGGGAACAGCATTCTGTATAAAGGTATTTTGGGCTCGATATAAATAATTGAAGCCAAAAACTAATATTAAGGGGCCTATGCAGAGAGCAGCGCCATTTTTTTATTTTTTTTTAGTAGAACTCGCCGCACGGCTGGCGAGAACCAAAATCTCGCCAGTTTTGAAAAGGGCCGTATGCAGAAAGGCACGATCGCCATCTAGCGGCTGTTCGCGCCATTAAAATGGAGAGAAATTCTAGAATTAGCTCCGCCAACAAAAGTTGGCAGGAAACTGGAGCTCACCGGCGAGAGTGAAAAGAAGAAAAAAAATCGCGCTTTTTTTCAAACATGTTTCACCAGCGCGCATCTCGCCGGTTGAAACTCTCCATAATCAAGCATGATTTTAAATGCAATTTTCTGACCTTTCTGCATATGGAGATAAAATCACGCCATTACAGGTACAATTTATTACCAATTCCAATTATTTCCAGCGCTGCTCTCTGCATAGGCCCCTAAGTAAATTGAGAATGGAAAAATATTCAGCACAAACGTACAGAATGTGATGTTCTGAGAGATCTTACAGATGTTATCAAATCCCACAATGAATGTATAGAAAATGTCTGTATAGAACGAGTCAAACAAGAATATGCCAATAAAACGTTTAATTGGGAGATACAGGGGCCACAATTCAGGTCAGTTAGCTGGAAGAAGGGAAGCCGGTCAGCCGGTAGAGCCGGTCAGCCTGTCAGCCAGTAGAGCCGGTCAGCCAGAAGAGCAGGTCAGCCGGTCAGCCAGTAGAGCAGATCAGCCGGTAGAGCAGGTCAGCCGGTAGAGCCGGTCAGCTCTGAGATCAGCATTACTTATATCCCCTAAACGTTGTCCCCTGCATGTAATGCGCAGAACAGCCTACACTGCATATACTGTACATGAGATACTAAACCCTTTCTTTTCTCTCGACTCTAATCTGAATGATTTGCTAATTGGTTTGTAATTAGAGAGATATTTGTAGCAGAATCCCATGTATGTTCTTTTTACCTTTTTAGATACCGTTTTGTGTTATAAAAGATATGACAGATCAGAGGGGCTTCCTGTTTGCACTCGTGTTTTGGCAGAAGTGTATATGTGACCCTATAAATCTCCATCACACCCGGCTTGGCAGTGTGACACTAGTGCAGCGACCTGGGGAAGAATCACTGAGCTGTTAGCAATAGATACAACGGATAGAAAAGACACTACACATAGGTTGGATTAAAGAGAGTATTTTATTTAAATAATTAATCTCTTTGCTGGGAGGGGCCTGCAGCACATTGCAGAGCGATATAGTAACACGCAGAGCAATGTACTGCAGGCCCCTCCGGCAGCAAAGGGGTGAAGACCAATGCAGGGTGTATAAAGATCTCACTGATAATTCATGCACAAAGGGCAGTTTGTTGCTGTGATCCAGAGGAAGGCGAAACATAACCCCTGCTGTGCAATGGGGGAAAAAAATTCCTTCCTGACCCCATTAAATGGCGATCGGATGGTCCCTGGATCACTGCACAGTGAGATCAGATGGAACAGCACAGATCAGCGTTGTTATACACAGGGGCACACTCAGTATATAGAGATGCGGGTGATGGGGCCCTTGTGCCCCTGTGTATAACTCACCTGCTCCCCCATCCCCCTGCATATCTATCCCATTCACCCCTTTTCCTCCCGCATACCTCGCAGGGCCGGCCGGCCATTAGGCGGTCGCCTAGCGCGCAAAGGTCCTAGGGGCGCATTAATAATCATTATTATTTTTTCCTCTTATTATTTCTAATTTATTTATCTTTTTTTAAAAATTATTATTCTTTTTTTTATCCAGTATTTTGGCGCCCTTTTATTTTTATTTTGCGTCGCGCTGGGGTGCGGTCGCACCCCCTGCAGCCCCGATAGCTACGCCACTGTTTATTTTATTATTTTATTTATCTTATTATTTTTTATACAACTGGGGCACAAATTTTAAGTTTCGCCTGGGGCGCATGAAACCCGTGCTCCGGCCCTGCTCCTTGTTCTCTCTCACCCTCTCACGCCCAATATCCCAATCTCCCTCTAGTACCTGCCCCTCCCGCAGCCTTCCTGATCTTATCTGCCTCTCCTGCGGTCAAACCAACTTCTCAGGGCCCCTAGAATACCCCTGGATCTACGCCCTGGCTCCTCTGCTACCTGCTCCCGGGGTCTGCTGCTCCGCCTAAAAAAGGTGAAGCAGCAGATCTGTCCGCACCTCTCGTATTCTGCTACCTGCTCCCGGGGTCTTCTCCTCCGCCTAAAAAAGGTGAAGCAGCAGATCCGTCCACACCTCTCGTATTCTCCTAGGCCATCGTCCACCACGTCGCCAGACTTGACATCCGCTTCGTCGTCTGCCTCATCGGCCGCCTTGTAGCCCACCTCTTCGCACCACTTGACGCCCGCTTTATCGTATGCCTCGTCGTCCGCCTCGTAGCCCGCCTCGTCGTCTGGTGGCACAAAGGGCACCACCTTCGTGCGTGTCCTGATCTGCAGGAGACATGAAGTGTTTGTAACCAGGGACAGTGATACTCTGTATCGCAAGAGCTCCTGTGCCACTTATACCCCCTCCCCAATACCACGTTATACCGCCCTCCACAGGGCAAATACCCGTTATACCCACCTCCCCAGGCTCAGTACCCAGTTATACAACCCTCCCAAGGCCCAGTACCTGTTATACCCACCTCACCAGGCCCAGAACCCGTTATACCCACCTCACCAGGCCCAGTACCCATTATATACCCCTCCCCAGAAGGTCATGTTTCTATTTATCAAAAATACATTGAGTTACCTCTGGTTTTCAAGCATGTCCTGGGGGAGTTATCACAGAGACACAGAAACGTCGCTGAGTTTGGTGAGTAACTCCCTTAAACTCTCAGCAGTTGAATTCCCCATTAGGCGCTTAATGCGTTAAAAACAAGCGTTGCTATTTCTTTGCATGAAGTTGCAGGTAATTGGAAGAGTTAAACAGTGACGGCTATTTCATCACTCACCTTCTTCCATCGAATCGGTCTTAGCGGTAGTGATCTCAGTATTATTTCCTCCTTAACATCGGATATCCATATCCATTCTTCGCCTCTGATCTGTATGCAAGACAATGCTTTAAGACAGGGTTGCGCAACCTTTTTCCCCTGCTCCCCCCTCCACCCTCCCCACCTTGTCTCCGACGTTCTGATGTAACGACGTCATGTGATATCACGTTGCTATGGTAATGTCACATCATGTGACGCCACGTTGCTGTCTCCAGAAGCCGCCGGAGACAAGGAAAGGGAACTTACAGAGGCCTTGCGCGCGATTTCCGGCATTTAATTTAAATGCTGTGGGGAAGAGCGAGGGGCCACTGTAAGCGCCGAGCCCCTCCTCCCCAAGAAAATGTCGCACCCCTCGATTTGCACACCCCTGCTTTAAGAGATATTCTGGGACCCTCCAATTCCTCCATCGGACCCTTCCTCATATTGACTGACCTTGCAGTGCTCTGCACTGACTTGCACTGACCTGCTATGATGCCTCTCAAAATACCATGCTAACTCATTCTGAACATACATGTGTCCTTTCTACATGTTACTCAGCTTGTATGGGCCACAGACAGCTTTCCCGGGGTCCAGGACTAGTTGCCACCGGGGACACTCACCCATGGGTCGGTGACCTTGCGAGAACCCACCCCCCCAACCTGTTTTCTCTTGCATTGCCATAGACAACAACATTTCAGCCTGCTGGCCTTTCTCGGTAAAGTGGCTAAACCCACTAAATCCAGCAAAGAAAGGCCAGCAGCCGAAACATTGTAGTCTGTGGCACAATAAATTATCTTTTTTTATTCAAATCCGTGTGCCCTTTTCCATCAATCATATTGTATACATTGGACGAAATGCCGGTCTTCCCTGAGACTAAGGGGCACCAGTAAAAGTATCACTAATTGTTTTTTTTGGTGTGCAGCAAATCCCCATCATTTTTGCGTTCTCTTGCTCTGCCCCAATCTGACACACCACCTTGCTCTCTCACCCCCCTCTTACACTCCCGCGTCACCCTTTCCTTCCCCAAAGGTTGTCCTTTAATCAGATCTTACCCAAATTGTCTCCATCTCCCTTGGAAATGTTCTGTCTTTAAACTGTGCGGCTCCTCTTGATCCGAACTTTCTTAGCTGACCCCTTTAGGTTTCGGCTCCGAGGGTCTAAAAAATAAGCGACTCCGAAAAGATGTGAAATATGCGCACGGGTCCTAATGGGGCACTGAGGGGGAGACTTAAATACTAGTAAATATAATCTACTGTGCTAACAAATATAATCTATTAACTAACAAATATAACTTATTAAACTAACAAATATAACTTATTAAACTAAGAAATATAATTTATTAAACTAAGAAATATAACTTATTAAACTAAGAAATATAATTTATTAAACTAAGAAATATAACTTATTAAACTAACAAATATAATCTATTTAACTAAATAAATATCTATTCAACTAAATAAATATAATCTACTTCAAAACAATACAATAAAAAGCTGGAGAAATGATACGTTAACCAAGCCACAGATTTGATGCCAATGAGCGTTGAACTCCTTGCAGATCCACCGTCAGCTGGTTGTGGCAGAAAGTGGTGACATGCAGTAGAACAGAGTGGTTGAGCTGTAACCACGGCAGTCAGGTCAGAAATCAACACAATATTTTTTGAAATTTAGAATGAGAATGTTCAGTATGTCACATTCTGGGCTCAGACACTGAGCCCTGTCACATGTTAGCAGCTTGTGATAATAGAAAGTATCCATATACTGGGATGTGATAAGAGACATTATAGTCATTTTATACTGGGTCCCATAACCTGCTTTATATGAAGTATCATTTTACACTAGTAGAGATATTACATTTTGAAAAAATAGCGCTACTGGCGACAATGTTCATTTTCTCTACAAATGATAAATGAAAAAGTTGGATAAAACGTTATGTGTGTGCGCGCGCAATATATATATATATATATATATATATATATATATATATATATATATATATATATATATATATATATATACTGTAAATATTCCTGTATATTCATTTGCATGTCTTAGACAGGTCTGCAACCCTGTCTTTCACCATTATCTTTAACCTTAATAGTCGTGTGTATATATATATATATATATATATATATATATATATATATATATCATACTATATGTATATATATAGTCTGTTTTATACACACATACACGTGTGTGTGTGTGTGTGTGTGTGTGTGTGTATATATGTGTGTGTGTGTGTGTATATATATATATATATATATATATATATATATATATATATATATATATATATATATATATATATATATATATATATATATATATATATATATATAGTATAACCCAGAGGTGCGCCAAGTGGGGGGGGGGAGATTTGCTGTTTGCTGTTATTAAATGCACTAACGTTCCAAATTCTGTCAAGTTTAAATATATTTTAGTTCTCAATTACATTGCACCAGATATCAACTTGATTTAATGACACCGATTGAATTGAACACACCTGTGAGTCATATAATGTTTATTAACATGAGGGACTATTTAACACCAGATAGCCCCTTTGGTGTCCATCCCCTGATGAAATCCGCAAAGGCGGAAGAAACGCGTAGGGACGGTTTACATTGTAACTACGGTGGCTGACCTGCCTTCGGCACCAGAGAGAGACCAAGGAAACACAAGCAAAGTCCTTCCGGTATCCAGTACCACATGCGTGGGAGTAATGGCGGACGCACGCTGCTGAGAAGCTCCTGACGGATGGTTGATATACACCCTGGAGAAAACGGCGTTCTCAAGTACTGGAATACGAACTAATCGTGAGATTGCAGAGCGGAGGTGACTGTGGTGTCTTCGTTTGGTGCATGGGCAGGTCCCATAAAATGCTTGTTTTAATCAGACAAATTGTAAGTGTGCATTTGTCATGTCCATGATTTATTAAATTGTTCATCTGATTTTACACAAGGATCGGGCGCTTTTTCTCTTTTCTTTTTCTAATAGGTACTATGGGAACTTGGTGAGCCCAAGAAGAAGCAGCCTGGACCTTTGTTTTATTCATTCATGGACTTCATTTGGACTTAAAGTATTTTTTATAGTTCATTTTTTTGTATTTTTATGCTATATTTTTTATATATTTTCAACAGATTATTGTAATAATTTTTTTCACATTTTTGCACATTTTTTATATTTTTTTTTTTGTTTGGTTTATGTACATTTTTTCATTATATTACATTTTATTTTGTATAGGCGAGCACCAGTTGGTTCATGTAAATATCTTAATCAATATTGGTATTTGGTGCAACATTTTGGCACACGTCACCAGAGAGGCAGCAATTTGGGTGTGCTGAAAAAGGTGCGCTGTCTTTAAAACTGTTCCTTTAAATTGTCATCCTCAATAGACAGCAGCAGCTTTCCATTTACACCCATCTTGCATTTGCATCTCTGGGACATCTGGCAAAATGATGAAAACTAGTAAGGAGCGTCTCATTAGGAGACAACAATATGCAGATTCAGCTGAAATAGATATGACAGAATTCAAAGAGGATACAATTGATCTAAAAACCAACTTTTTTAAGCTTGAAAGGTTGGCGAAGGAAGAGATGAAACATTGGCTTGATCTCCTTTCATTGCAGAATTATCTGGATGCCAAAATAGTCCCTAGGGGCCTAAGGTTTACAAAAAAACCAACATTTGATACAAATATTGATTTTAAAAATAAGTGGAATGACGCAATGGAGTCATGTTCCTTTACCCTAATAAAATTATTAATAAATTATAGGGAAGATAAGCTTAATGAAATCGCAAAAGAAATAGAGGAAACCCAACAGATCATGATTCCATATGTGGAAAGTGAAGAATTCCAGGAGTTGGACAAACTAGTTGACTCTAGGGTACTGAAATATGAAAAGGAGATCAGTGATCGCAAGAGTAGCAAATATGTTAGAGATCAAACTGACTATGCTACTGATAAAATCAGAGATTGGAGACGACATGATAGGAGAGATAGATCCAAACATTATACTCCAAATAAGTATTATAAAAAAACCAACCATAAAGATGACAAACAAAGGGACAAGAGTAGAGACAATTCAAACACTCACTCAACATCTAGTGACAAAGGACAGAACACTCATAGAAGTGAAAAGACAATAGCAAATACACAATTTTCCTGTCCTACAGAAAATAGATTTGAAGTCTTACAAGAAAAGGGGGCAAGTTGTGAGGAGACTGTGGTGATTGACAAAAGTAGTGGGGCGATACCTAAAACACAGATTAGGGATAGCAACAAGAACCACCCAGAAAATACTGTCCCAACCATTAAATCTCACACTGCCTCTTTTTTAGAATTAGTAACACAAGAAGAGAATCGGGAGAGAGGAAAATCTTATCCCCTGTGGGATCGGAAACCGACGTATCATACAAACACTCCACAACGGAGAAAAAGAAGCTGCGAGGAACCAGGGGAGGGAAGCGCGAACAAAGAAAGAAGGTAGGTAAGCTAAGAGCCAGCAATCCAGAGGTACACGGCATTTTCAATTTATAAACACATATTTTGTCTAGTAACCACATATCACTGCTGACCAAGGGTCTCTCATTTGCCCCCAGTAGTCTTCCAAACAGATTTGACCTGTTTGTAGACTTGAACAAATATATTAGGAAAATCACACTGATGCGACATTTCACGATGCAAAACAAGGAACAACAACAATGTATACTTAACACACAGGAGATAGCTTGCATTGATGCAATGTCCACCCTGTTACAAGAAGGGATACAAATAGAGGAGTCATCACATTTGTTGGATATAAGTCAGCTATCCGTTTATGAGCTAGATAGTTCTATATCATCTACGAATAATCATACAAATATTACATCACAACCAGGAAGACCCCTAGTTTTATATAGAGAACAAAGTGTTGATGGATCCGCTGATCTCCCTTCAGTAAGAGATACCAAAATAGTCCACTCTCCTTTTTCTGCAAAGTCCACGTATTTTCCTTACCATTCAAAGGGAGCATTTGTTGAAACTTTTTACACCATGGTTCTTAAGGATTTTGAACAAATGTGTTTAAATACAACATCAATACGGAATAGAAATCTATCAAAAGAGGAGAACATCGCACTTAAGGAACTTTGTAGTCTAAACAACCTTGTCATTAGACAGGCGGATAAAGGAGGGGGCATAGTTCTGCAGGACAGAACAGATTACCTGTCAGAGGCTTTTAGACTCTTAGGCGACAATACCTCATATATCATTTTGGGGCAAGATCCTATGGAAAGTTTTCAAAAGAAGTATAAAGATCTTCTTACTCAGGCTCTAAATATGAATGTCATTAACAAGTCAGAATTTGGTTTTCTTTACATACGGTTTCCAAGAACACCTATTTTTTACCACATTCCCAAGATACATAAACACATTTCCAACCCTCCTGGAAGACCCATTGTTTCAGGGGTGGAGTCGATGACATCCAGCGTGTCCCAATACGTGGATTATTTTCTACAACCTTTAGTCACACGATTGAAATCGTATTTAAGAGACACGTTGCATGTCCTCGACTCCATCTCTGGAATCATTTGGAAACCCACATACATCTGGGCAACATGTGATATTACATCTTTGTATACTTGCATTAAACATAATAAAGGTTTAGAAGCAGTAAAACATTTTCTTAATTTGGACACAAGTTTAGGCAACACACAATCCTTGTTTATTTTGCAGGCCATTACATTCATACTAGAACACAATTATTTTTTATTTGAAGACATTTATTATTTGCAGATCTGTGGGACGGCCATGGGCACGAGATTTGCCCCCAGTTATGCGAACCTCTACATGGGTTTGTGGGAGGAACTACATGTGTGGGGTGATGCAGATCTGGGGGCGAGTCTTGTGTACTATGGCCGTTACATAGATGACATCATCCTAATATGGGATGGTGATCAGGAACTCCTGGAACATAAACTGCAGACATTTAACAACAATGACATGGATCTGAAGTTTACTTACAATGTTAATAAGAACACGATTGTGTTTCTGGACTTAGAACTGGAGGCTCATTTAAATGGAGAAATCATCACCAAAACACACTTTAAAACAGTGGCCACCAATAGTTATCTACACAATAATAGCAACCATTACAAAAGATGGTTGGCCAATATCCCCAGGGGCCAATTTCTCAGAATTAGGAGGAATTGTTCTTCACATTCTGATTTTTTGGCCCAGGGGGAAATATTGGTTGAAAGATTTCTGGCCAAAGGTTATGACAAACACATCATACTGTATATGAGACATTTCGACAGGTAGGTCTCCTAGAGCGTAAATCTTTATTATCCAAATCAAACAAGGTTGGAGGGACCAATGGTGATTTTGGGGTCAATTCTGTCAAGTCACCATTTTTCATTACGACATTTAATAATTCAGTGAAAGGCATTTCAACAATTCTCAACAAACACTGGAGTATATTGTTAAGGTACCCAATAATTGGAAATAAATTACCAACTAAAGTTCCCATTATATACAAAAAAGCCAGAAACTTGAAAACCATTCTGGCACCTAGTCGCCTTAAACAGATTAAGGATCTTTCTTTGTTAAAACCGACAATAAATGGCAACTTTGTTTGTGGTAGAAATAGATGTATAACATGCAAACATATGTGCAAAACCAACCAAGTTACATCCTTTTTTAATAAATCTACACATACAATTAAGAGTCATATGGATTGTCTATCCTCATTCGTGATCTATGTCATTACATGCAAATGCGGACTCCAATATGTGGGGAGAACCACAAGGACTCTAAGCACAAGATTTCTAGAACATAGAAGAAACATTCTACATGGTATTACCACTCACAACCTATCTAGACATTTCTTGGAAATACACAACAAGGATCCATCATCATTGACTGTTATGTGCTTAGAACATATCCCTCTAGCATTATTAAGTGGCGACAGGGTCAAAAAACTGAACTTAAGGGAGACCTTCTGGATTTATATGTTGGAGACATTAAGTCCAGGGGGTCTAAACGACTGCATTGACACAAGTACTATAGTGTAATATAGATTCAACATCCACGTCCATTGACGGGATCTCAGAGGTCTGGGTTGAGCATGTTTAGCATGCTCCCTCCGGGGTCCTAGTCGGTGTGATTGTGGGACCCTTGGTCAGCACTGTATCACAAACACACAATATTTATCTTTGACACAATATTTATCTTTGACACAATCACATTCCTTTATCATTCTTAATAAGTTACTATGTAATAATCATATTTAGAATTTAAGTTCACTTATTAATATATAAACCATGTTTACACAAGACACAATATAAAACATAAAATTCATTTTTAATTCAATTATTAGTTAGTTCTATTCACTTGGATTGCTGCCTCTTGGCTTGTTAGTATTTCTTTTTCTTAAGTAAAATAGAGCTTCGCTTCTCTCCCCTATTACTCAACGTACAATAGTTTAATATAGACATTTACAAATACATATTCATCCTTTATATAGTGCAGTTATTATACCTAGAATCAGCACCAATACTAGTCGTCACATTGATATATTTTTAAAAAATAATATTGGGATGGTTATAATCCAGGTCCCTTTCACCCTTATGCTAGATTAATTTTTGCCCCCAATTATATCTATAGGGATCTTCTCTCTATAATGATATAGAAAAAAATCATTTAGGAACAATTGTAATTTGATCAATCAGGACTCTATATACCCAAAATAGGGTTATATTTGATATACAAATCTATAGCCATATAAAAGTTTTTGGCTTGTCTCTTGCAATCATTAACCACTGTTTCATCTCTTCTTTCCAGTTTACATACAGTATGGAGAGATACATTTAATGTTTCTCTCTTTTTCAAGCTTAAATATGTATATATTTTCTTATTAATTATTATATAATGCACAATTTATTGCTTTTTAGATATTAGTACGGTATTTAGATTTATTATACATATATGTGATTTATACAATTAAGGACATTATATTCATATTATTAGTTATAGGTAGGGTATGTGTATATTATGTGATAATGAATTGGTTCACGTTTCAAAGAAGACTGGCATATGTTAGATGTCATTCAATTTGAATATTATTATTATCATTATTTATTTATTATTCAATCTAACTATATTTTGTATATATTCTTTATAATTTTTTTATTTTTAGTATTACACAAACGTTGGAATAAGTTTTATTTTGATGTTCATATCCTGTTCATGTTAGTATGTAATTTGCATATAAATTGTCTAACTACTTCATCAGCAGCAGTATCCTCGTTTGCTGTTATTAAATGCACTAACGTTCCAAATTCTGTCAAGTTTAAATATATTTTAGTTCTCAATTATATTGAGTCCCAGAAAAAAAGAAAAAACACAAAAGCGCACCAAGATTGAGATTTGATATGTATTGACAACAAATAAAGATAATAATATGCACTTACATATATAAAAACTTTAATGGTCCAGATCACGATCGTCACTTCTATTGGTAGGGCAACATATGGGATGAAGAGGGGGGGTAATCTCAGTCCTCAGGAACAAGCCCCGCGCGCTGGGGCTGTATTCAGAGGCTGCGCTGCGTCTCTGCTTCACACGCTTGTCGGCGTGTTGATCTGCGTAGTGCGCATGCGCGGCAAATGAGGCCCCCTATAGTAGTCCCGGAAGTGCCCGCCCGTTTTCCGTTTCGATCGAAAATGGCAATAAAAATAGCAATAAAAACACTTGTGTGAAGACTGGCTGTATGTGATAAACAGACCAGCGACACCCTTCGCGACGCGTTTCGAATACAAAAGTATTCTTCCTCAGGCGATATCAGGGGCACCTGTTTGGGGTCCTTTATATACCACATAGATGATTGGTTAATACCAATAAAAGAACATCCAATCCACTATTGGTTAAATAGAAAAGGGGGATGGTTCAACTTCACCAAGCCTGCCCCTTAATGTTAAAATGAACAGGATATTGATGCTGTATTGCAGTGGTGGCACTTTGAGTAATAATTAGATAATAAAAGACAAAAGTGCCACTCACCAGTGGAAATACATAAAGAGATACCTACAGGTGGCCCTTTTAACAAGTGTCACATATAAAATACATTTGAAAATATATGTAAAAAAGTAGTATTAATAAAACATTGTGCTACCACATAAAAATACAACAGTTAAACATAAAACATATAATATAAAGAAATGGATGTGGAGAAGAAGGGGGGGGGAAAGGGGAAAGAGAAAGGAAGGAGGAAAAGGAAAAACATGTGCAAGGTAAAAAAAAGACATAAAAACAAACAAAAATATCAATAACATGTTGAATAAAATTGGCTAAAATAGAATGCATCTCAATTCTGAAATTTTGATAAAACCAGACTGCAAAGAAAAGATCACCTGTCATTTAGTTACCGCAAGAAGGGAGTCAACTCCACATAATCATTTAACCCCCCAGGATGTTTAGTTTGGAGTGTGTATATCCAGAATTGCTCCCTCCTTGCGATAAATAAATCCTTATCGCCACCTCTAGTAGTAGTGGTGATATGTTCTATACCCATGTATTTGACCCCTGTGGTGCTGCATTGATGGACATCCTTAAAATGGGACAGCAAATGGGTTAATGGTTTACCAGAGGTCAATGTTTTAGGGATGTTGACAATATTTCTTAAATGTTCCATCACACGTATTTTCAGATGGCGTTTTGTGCGACCTACATATTGTAGTCCACACCCACATTGTAAAATATATATAACATATGTGGACAGACAGTCAATATAGTTTTTAATCTCATATTCGTGATCTGTCATTTTGGACTTAAAGTGATCTTGTGTCAGCATCCTTGGACAAATTTTACATCTATTGCATCTATGATTACCTTTAAGCCCCAATAGATCTCTAAGGTCCTTCTTCTTATTGGGGACACTACCCTTTAGAAGGCTCGGGGCCAGCATGGTTTTAAGATTATCACTTTTAGTAAAAACAATAGGAGGTCTTTCTGGTAAAAACTTTGTCAAAATGGGGTCCAAATGTAAAATGTACCAATATTTATTAAGAATATGTCTCATCTTATTATGTGACCTATTAAATTTGGTAATGAAATACGGTGTCTTATTATCCTTGTCTGGTCTGTATTTTTCCCTGTGTTTCTTTATTTTTGGCCTCACAATTTGTGGTACAGTGTTAGATGTGATGACTTCACTGTCAATCGTATCTTCCACTAAATGTATGGGTGTATCCTGACTCCCAGTGTCATTGGCGTTTATATGGTGATCTAAGTTCTTACTTTTGGGGCAAATTAATTTTTCCCTATTACAGCGTAATGCCTTATTAAATGCTTTTTTAACAGTGGTTCTATCATATCCCTTTTGTAAAAATCGTTCTTGAAGTATTTGTGACTGAGATTTAAATGTCTCTAAGTCAGTACAATTTCACCTCATCCGCAAGAACTGGCTGTAGGGGATATTATCAATACATCTTTTTTCATGGCCACTCGTGGGGTGCAAGAAAGAGTTTACATTAGTGCTCTTAAAGTGGGTTTTAGTGAGTAGCTTGTTTTCAGAAACATATATCTCCAAATCCAAGTAGGTGATAGTATTTGGACTCAGCTCACTTGTGAAGGTGAGGTTGAATTCATTCTTATTCAACCCATCCACGAAGTTATCAAATGAGGTGCTATCGCCATCCCAGATGGCGATCACATCATCGATGTATCTCCGCCACATGACCAACTGCGGCGGAGATACATCAGCACCCCATATATGTAACGATTCCCACCATCCCATGTATAAATTTGCAAAAGATGGTGCAAAACGTGTCCCCATAGCAGTGCCACACAGTTGTAAATAAAACTCGTGCTCAAATAGAAAATAATTATGTGTCAAAATAAATTCAATTGAGTCGTGAATGAACCTACGCTGATGAAGAGGTAAAGTGCCATGTAGTGATAAGAAATAATTAATCGCATCTAATCCCCCTTTATGGGGAATAGACGTGTACAGTGTCTGAACATCTAATGTAACAAGTTTATATGTTGGTTTCCAATTAAATTCAGTGAAAATAGTGAGTAAAGAGGTGGTATCAAGTAAATGTGAAGGTAAAGTGGATACTAGTGGTTGTAAAAAGAAATCTACATAAGAAGAGAGATTAGCAGTGAGCGAATTAATTCCCGAAATAATAGGTCGCCCCGGTGGATTAATAAGTGATTTGTGAATCTTTGGCAAATGGTACATGATAGGGATGGTGGGAGCCGTACAATACAAATAATCAAACTCATGCTTTTTAAGAACATTAGACTCATAAGCAGAGTTTAGCAACTCTTTGAGATCATTCTGGAACTGTACCCAAGGATCTTTGGGAAGTTTACAGTAAGAGCTAGGGTCTGAAAGCAATCTGTTTGCCTCCAGACAATAATCTGTTCTATCTTGGAGTATGATGCCTCCACCCTTATCTGCTTCCCTTACAACTGTATTAGGATCTTGACGTAATACTTTTAATGAATGTCTTTCCTGACTAGTCAAATTCATGTTCCAATTCTTCTGAGTTGACTGTGATTGTTCTAATGCTTTAAAGTCTTTCTCTACCATTTTATTGAAAATATCAATATGTAGTCCCCTAGAGTAGTAAGGGTAGCAGGTAGACTTGGGCTTAAATAATGAATGCTGTGTCAGTATATTTTCCCCTTCATTGGTTATCCCCTCATCCATGAGGCACATTAAATCCACCAATTGATTTTGTTCGTTAGTGGATAATGTGTCGACAGTGGGGTTAATGATGACTGGAATTGAATCATGACCCCCATTATCAGATACAAAGTGTCTGCTTAACGTTAATTTGCGATTAAATTTTTGCAGGTCTATATAAAGATCGAAGTTATTGACCCTCCGCGTGGGGGCAAATGATAATCCTTTCCCCAAAACATTCATCAAAGTGTGATCTATTTGAAAATGGGATAGATTAAAAATACCCTTAGATTTTAATGTTAAGTCATCTGGACAGGTTTTGGTGGGGAGATTTGCTGATTTATCTCTTTTTCCACTCCCTCTGATTCCTCTCCTGAATCCTGTCTTTTTCTCACAGTATTTTTGGTGGTTCCTAACAGGGGTGGGTGGTTGGAATCCCAGGTTGATATTGATTTTCTCATTTTTTCCAACCTGTTTAAAAAATCCTGATTTTCAGTCTCTTCCTTTGTATCTTTCAGTACTTCAAATTTATTATATAAAGGAATATCTGGTGTTCCCGTTTCGTGTCCTCTATATGTATTTGGATGTTTATTGGGGGCATTAGTATGTTTCCTAACATGTGGTGTATGTGGCTTATTCTGCCTCCTATTTTGTTTATGATAATGGGGAATCCATTGTTGTTTTTTCTGGATATTCTGATCCCATCCTACGGGTTCTATATTATCATTCCGTTGGTATTTAGACGGAAGTCTAGTGTGTTTTTCATGTGTAGGTCTAGCATGAAAATTGGGGTCTCTAGGAGTTCTAGGGATAATAATATTAACTTTGGGATTAGTATGCTTAGTTTGGGCTGCCCCCTTTGGAATATGAACATTAGGATCATTGGTGCCTTGTGTTAAGGGGTCCCCATTTGTCATAGCTTCCTTTCCTGTGTCCCAACATCTTTGGATATTGAGAGCATAATCTTTCTTATCCCTTAAAAACTTTTTGTTCTTATTAATTAAAATTTGGTTCTCTGATTTTCTCAATTTAATATTCATATCCTTAGTCAATTGCGGGAGTTTGTCCAAGCAGGGAACTTCAAGAATCTCATTTTTAACCTTAGTTATTCTGCTGTCTACTTCAATTATTTCTTTTTTCCTTTCCAGGATTAATAATCGCATTAATTCTAAGGAACAATGGTCCTGGATTCTTTCCCATTCTTTGACAAACTCTGGACTGTCTGTATTATAGGTTGAGGGTTTGAGAACTCTCAGTCCCCTAGGAATACGACCCACCCTAATATATTCCTCTAAGGTGGCCATTTCTAACCAAGACTTAGTTTCCTTCTCCAATAGTTTATACAGCTCATTCATAAGAGATGGCAAACTGGGAGTGATAACTTCTTCTATTGGTATGTCTGAAAACATCTTACTGAATAATTCTGGTTTGTTAAACCTGTTTTGAAGACAATCTAAAAAATGACTGGTGTTAGAATCAGCCATAATCCGTCCGTATAAGGAAGGTGAAAGAGGTGGGGAGGACTGAGGAAGGGGAGATGGAGAGGGTAGGGGGGAAGGAAAAAAGGAAAAGGAAGGGGGAAGGATGGGAGGGGGAAAAGGCGGGGGAAAAGGGAGGAAAGGAGGACGAAACATTAAAACAATACAACAATAATGCACAAGTTAAATACAAATCCCAATATCACAATAATATGTTAATAGGGCAATGAATCATAAGAGTCTAATAGTTGCTGCGTGACTGTGGGAGAAAAAAAGGACAAAACAGTGTGACACAACAAGTGGGTCACACAGATTACCAGTGTAGAAAATTGAGTACAGTCCGCGCTCTTGCTCTTTAGGATAGTGGAATGGTGGTTCCTCTCTAATCTCTTGCAGCTCTTAGTGTTGAAGGTGTCTGCCCCCACCTCCAATATGGATCCCAGCAGGAAAACTCCAACCGCGATACCAAGTCCCAGAAAAAACACAAAAGCGCACCAAGATTGAGATTTGATATGTATTGACAACAAATAAAGATAATAATATGCACTTACATCTATAAAAACTTTAATGGTCCAGATCACGATCGTCACTTCTATTGGTAGGGCAACATATGGGATGAAGAGGGGGGGTAATCTCAGTCCTCAGGAACAAGCCCCGCGCGCTGGGGCTGTATTCAGAGGCTGCGCTGCGTCTCTGCTTCACACGCTTGTCGGCGTGTTGATCTGCGTAGTGCGCATGCGCGGCAAATGAGGCCCCCTATAGTAGTCCCGGAAGTGCCCGCCCGTTTTCCGTTTCGATCGAAAATGGCAATAAAAATAGCAATAAAAACACTTGTGTGAAGACTGGCTGTATGTGATAAACAGACCAGCGACACCCTTCGCGACGCGTTTCGAATACAAAAGTATTCTTCCTCAGACGATATCAGGGGCACCTGTTTGGGGTCCTTTATATACCACATAGATGATTGGTTAATACCAATAAAAGAACATCCAATCCACTATTGGTTAAATAGAAAAGGGGGATGGTTCAACTTCACCAAGCCTGCCCCTTAATGTTAAAATGAACAGGATATTGATGCTGTATTGCAGTGGTGGCACTTTGAGTAATAATTAGATAATAAAAGACAAAAGTGAAGTTGAACCATCCCCCTTTTCTATTTAACCAATAGTGGATTGGATGTTCTTTTATTGGTATTAACCAATCATCTATGTGGTATATAAAGGACCCCAAACAGGTGCCCCTGATATCGCCTGAGGAAGAATACTTTTGTATTCGAAACGCGTCGCGAAGGGTGTCGCTGGTCTGTTTATCACATACAGCCAGTCTTCACACAAGTGTTTTTATTGCTGTTTTTATTGCCATTTTCGATCGAAACGGAAAACGGGCGGGCACTTCCGGGACTACTATAGGGGGCCTCATTTGCCGCGCATGCGCACTACGCAGATCAACACGCCGACAAGCGTGTGAAGCAGAGACGCAGCGCAGCCTCTGAATACAGCCCCAGCGCGCGGGGCTTGTTCCTGAGGACTGAGATTACCCCCCCTCTTCATCCCATATGTTGCCCTACCAATAGAAGTGACGATCGTGATCTGGACCATTAAAGTTTTTATATATGTAAGTGCATATTATTATCTTTATTTGTTGTCAATACTGTACATATCAAATCTCAATCTTGGTGCGCTTTTGTGTTTTTTCTTTTTTTCTGGGACTTGGTATCGCGGTTGGAGTTTTCCTGCTGGGATCCATATTGGAGGTGGGGGCAGACACCTTCAACACTAAGAGCTGCAAGAGATTAGAGAAGAACCACCATTCCACTATCCTAAAGAGCAAGAGCGCGGACTGGACTCAATTTTCTACACTGGTAATCTGTGTGACCCACTTGTTGTGTCACACTGTTTTGTCCTTTTTTTCTCCCACAGTCACGCAGCAACTATTAGACTCTTATGATTCATTGCCCTATTAACATATTATTGTGATATTGGGATTTGTATTTAACTTGTGCATTATTGTTGTATTGTTTTAATGTTTCGTCCTCCTTTCCTCCCTTTTCCCCCGCCTTTTCCCCCTCCCATCCTTCCCCCTTCCTTTTCCTTTTTTCCTTCCCCCCTACCCTCTCCATCTCCCCTTCCTCAGTCCTCCCCACCTCTTTCACCTTCCTTATACGGACGGATTATGGCTGATTCTAACACCAGTCATTTTTTAGATTGTCTTCAAAACAGGTTTAACAAACCAGAATTATTCAGTAAGATGTTTTCAGACATACCAATAGAAGAAGTTATCACTCCCAGTTTGCCATCTCTTATGAATGAGCTGTATAAACTATTGGAGAAGGAAACTAAGTCTTGGTTAGAAATGGCCACCTTAGAGGAATATATTAGGGTGGGTCGTATTCCTAGGGGACTGAGAGTTCTCAAACCCTCAACCTATAATACAGACAGTCCAGAGTTTGTCAAAGAATGGGAAAGAATCCAGGACCATTGTTCCTTAGAATTAATGCGATTATTAATCCTGGAAAGGAAAAAAGAAATAATTGAAGTAGACAGCAGAATAACTAAGGTTAAAAATGAGATTCTTGAAGTTCCCTGCTTGGACAAACTCCCGCAATTGACTAAGGATATGAATATTAAATTGAGAAAATCAGAGAACCAAATTTTAATTAATAAGAACAAAAAGTTTTTAAGGGATAAGAAAGATTATGCTCTCAATATCCAAAGATGTTGGGACACAGGAAAGGAAGCTATGACAAATGGGGACCCCTTAACACAAGGCACCAATGATCCTAATGTTCATATTCCAAAGGGGGCAGCCCAAACTAAGCATACTAATCCCAAAGTTAATATTATTATCCCTAGAACTCCTAGAGACCCCAATTTTCATGCTAGACCTACACATGAAAAACACACTAGACTTCCGTCTAAATACCAACGGAATGATAATATAGAACCCGTAGGATGGGATCAGAATATCCAGAAAAAACAACAATGGATTCCCCATTATCATAAACAAAATAGGAGGCAGAATAAGCCACATACACCACATGTTAGGAAACATACTAATGCCCCCAATAAACATCCAAATACATATAGAGGACACGAAACGGGAACACCAGATATTCCTTTATATAATAAATTTGAAGTACTGAAAGATACAAAGGAAGAGACTGAAAATCAGGATTTTTTAAACAGGTTGGAAAAAATGAGAAAATCAATATCAACCTGGGATTCCAACCACCCACCCCTGTTAGGAACCACCAAAAATACTGTGAGAAAAAGACAGGATTCAGGAGAGGAATCAGAGGGAGTGGAAAAAGAGATAAATCAGCAAATCTCCCCACCAAAACCTGTCCAGATGACTTAACATTAAAATCTAAGGGTATTTTTAATCTATCCCATTTTCAAATAGATCACACTTTGATGAATGTTTTGGGGAAAGGATTATCATTTGCCCCCACGCGGAGGGTCAATAACTTCGATCTTTATATAGACCTGCAAAAATTTAATCGCAAATTAACGTTAAGCAGACACTTTGTATCTGATAATGGGGGTCATGATTCAATTCCAGTCATCATTAACCCCACTGTCGACACATTATCCACTAACGAACAAAATCAATTGGTGGATTTAATGTGCCTCATGGATGAGGGGATAACCAATGAAGGGGAAAATATACTGACACAGCATTCATTATTTAAGCCCAAGTCTACCTTCTACCCTTACTACTCTAGGGGACTACATATTGATATTTTCAATAAAATGGTAGAGAAAGACTTTAAAGCATTAGAACAATCACAGTCAACTCAGAAGAATTGGAACATGAATTTGACTAGTCAGGAAAGACATTCATTAAAAGTAATACGTCAAGATCCTAATACAGTTGTAAGGGAAGCAGATAAGGGTGGAGGCATCATACTCCAATATAGAACAGATTATTGTCTGGAGGCAAACAGATTGCTTTCAGACCCTAGCTCTTACTGTAAACTTCCCAAAGATCCTTCAGTACAGTTCCAGAATGATCTCAAAGAGTTGCTAAACTCTGCTTACGAGTCTAATGTTCTTAAAAAGCATGAGTTTGATTATTTGTATTGTACGGCTCCCACCATCCCTATCATGTACCATTTGCCAAAGATTCACAAATCACTTATTAATCCACCGGGGCGACCTATTATTTCGGGAATTAATTCGCTCACTGCTAATCTCTCTTCTTATGTAGATTTCTTTTTACAACCACTAGTATCCACTTTACCTTCACATTTACTTGATACCACCTCTTTACTCACTATTTTCACTGAATTTAATTGGAAACCAACATATAAACTTGTTACATTAGATGTTCAGACACTGTACACGTCTATTCCCCATAAAGGGGGATTAGATGCGATTAATTATTTCTTATCACTACATGGCACTTTACCTCTTCATCAGCGTAGGTTCATTCACGACTCAATTGAATTTATTTTGACACATAATTATTTTCTATTTGAGCACGAGTTTTATTTACAACTGTGTGGCACTGCTATGGGGACACGTTTTGCACCATCTTTTGCAAATTTATACATGGGATGGTGGGAATCGTTACATATATGGGGTGCTGATGTATCTCCGCCGCAGTTGGTCATGTGGCGGAGATACATCGATGATGTGATCGCCATCTGGGATGGCGATAGCACCTCATTTGATAACTTCGTGGATGGGTTGAATAAGAATGAATTCAACCTCACCTTCACAAGTGAGCTGAGTCCAAATACTATCACCTACTTGGATTTGGAGATATATGTTTCTGAAAACAAGCTACTCACTAAAACCCACTTTAAGAGCACTAATGTAAACTCTTTCTTGCACCCCACGAGTGGCCATGAAAAAAGATGTATTGATAATATCCCCTACAGCCAGTTCTTGCGGATGAGGCGAAATTGTACTGACTTAGAGACATTTAAATCTCAGTCACAAATACTTCAAGAACGATTTTTACAAAAGGGATATGATAGAACCACTGTTAAAAAAGCATTTAATAAGGCATTACGCTGTAATAGGGAAAAATTAATTTGCCCCAAAAGTAAGAACTTAGATCACCATATAAACGCCAATGACACTGGGAGTCAGGATACACCCATACATTTAGTGGAAGATACGATTGACAGTGAAGTCATCACATCTAACACTGTACCACAAATTGTGAGGCCAAAAATAAAGAAACACATGGAAAAATACAGACCAGACAAGGATAATAAGACACCGTATTTCATTACCAAATTTAATAGGTCACATAATAAGATAAGACATATTCTTAATAAATATTGGTACATTTTACATTTGGACCCCATTTTGACAAAGTTTTTACCAGAAAGACCTCCTATTGTTTTTACTAAAAGTGATAATCTTAAAACCATGTTGGCCCCGAGCCTTCTAAAGGGTAGTGTCCCCAATAAGAAGAAGGACCTTAGAGATCTATTGGGGCTTAAAGGTAATCATAGATGCAATAGATGTAAAATTTGTCCAAGGATGCTGACACAAGATCACTTTAAGTCCAAAATGACAGATCACGAATATGAGATTAAAAACTATATTGACTGTCTGTCCACATATGTTATATATATTTTACAATGTGGGTGTGGACTACAATATGTAGGTCGCACAAAACGCCATCTGAAAATACGTGTGATGGAACATTTAAGAAATATTGTCAACATCCCTAAAACATTGACCTCTGGTAAACCATTAACCCATTTGCTGTCCCATTTTAAGGATGTCCATCAATGCAGCACCACAGGGGTCAAATACATGGGTATAGAACATATCACCACTACTACTAGAGGTGGCGATAAGGATTTATTTATCGCAAGGAGGGAGCAATTCTGGATATACACACTCCAAACTAAACATCCTGGGGGGTTAAATGATTATGTGGAGTTGACTCCCTTCTTGCGGTAACTAAATGACAGGTGATCTTTTCTTTGCAGTCTGGTTTTATCAAAATTTCAGAATTGAGATGCATTCTATTTTAGCCAATTTTATTCAACATGTTATTGATATTTTTGTTTGTTTTTATGTCTTTTTTTACCTTGCACATGTTTTTCCTTTTCCTCCTTCCTTTCCCTTTCCCCTTTCCCCCCCTTCTTCTCCACATCAATTTCTTTATATTATATGTTTTATGTTTAACTGTTGTATTTTTATGTGGTAGCACAATGTTTTATTAATACTACTTTTTTACATATATTTTCAAATGTATTTTATATGTGACACTTGTTAAAAGGGCCACCTGTAGGTATCTCTTTATGTATTTCCACTGGTGAGTGGCACTTTTGTCTTTTATTATCTAATTATTACTCAAAGTGCCACCACTGCAATACAGCATCAATATCCTGTTCATTTTAACATTAAGGGGCAGGCTTGGTGAAGTTGAACCATCCCCCTTTTCTATTTAACCAATAGTGGATTGGATGTTCTTTTATTGGTATTAACCAATCATCTATGTGGTATATAAAGGACCCCAAACAGGTGCCCCTGATATCGCCTGAGGAAGAATACTTTTGTATTCGAAACGCGTCGCGAAGGGTGTCGCTGGTCTGTTTATCACATACAGCCAGTCTTCACACAAGTGTTTTTATTGCTATTTTTATTGCCATTTTCGATCGAAACGGAAAACGGGCGGGCACTTCCGGGACTACTATAGGGGGCCTCATTTGCCGCGCATGCGCACTACGCAGATCAACACGCCGACAAGCGTGTGAAGCAGAGACGCAGCGCAGCCTCTGAATACAGCCCCAGCGCGCGGGGCTTGTTCCTGAGGACTGAGATTACCCCCCCTCTTCATCCCATATGTTGCCCTACCAATAGAAGTGACGATCGTGATCTGGACCATTAAAGTTTTTATATATGTAAGTGCATATTATTATCTTTATTTGTTGTCAATACATATCAAATCTCAATCTTGGTGCGCTTTTGTGTTTTTTCTTTTTTTCTGGGACTTGGTATCGCGGTTGGAGTTTTCCTGCTGGGATCCATATTGGAGGTGGGGGCAGACACCTTCAACACTAAGAGCTGCAAGAGATTAGAGAGGAACCACCATTCCACTATCCTAAAGAGCAAGAGCGCGGACTGGACTCAATTTTCTCAATTATATTGCACCAGATATCAACTTGATTTAATGACACCGATTGAATTGAACACACCTGTGAGTCATATAATGTTTATTAACATGAGGGACTATTTAACACCAGATAGCCCCTTTGGTGTCCATCCCCTGATGAAATCCGCAAAGGCGGAAGAAACGCGTAGGGACGGTTTACATTGTAACTACGGTGGCTGACCTGCCTTCGGCACCAGAGGGAGACCAAGGAAACACAAGCAAAGTCCTTCCGGTATCCAGTACCACATGCGTGGGAGTAATGGCGGACGCACGCTGCTGAGAAGCTCCTGACGGATGGTTGATATACACCCTGGAGAAAACGGCGTTCTCAAGTACTGGAATACGAACTAATCGTGAGATTGCAGAGCGGAGGTGACTGTGGAGTCTTCGTTTGGTGCATGGGCAGGTCCCATAAAATGCTTGTTTTAATCAGACAAATTGTAAGTGTGCATTTGTCATGTCCATGATTTATTAAATTGTTCATCTGATTTTACACAAGGATCGGGCGCTTTTTCTCTTTTTTCTCTTTTCTTTTTCTAATATATATACATATATATATATATATATATATATATATATACATATATATATATATATACATATAGTATGTATATATATATATATATCATACTATATGTATATATATAGTCTGTTTTATACACACATACACGTGTGTGTGTGTGTGTGTGTGTGTATATGTGTGTGTGTGTGTGTGTATATATATATATATATATATATATATATATATATATATGGTATAACCCAGAGGTGCGCCAAGTGGGGGGGGGGAGATTTTTCGGGGGGGGGGGGGGGTGGCGCGTGGTTGCAGAGGCCCCGCGCACTTCCTCGAGGCATTACCTTGACTCTGCCGGCGTCACTCGTGTCCATGGCAACGCGGTGTTAAATTACGCCGCGGAGTCATGTGACGTCACCCTCGTCAAATGCCGCTGCAGGTCACGTAACGCCGCATCAAGGTGGATTCCACTCTGTAATTCCGGTGTCTCGTCTTGGTTGCGTACCAACTTCCCTTCCGGCGTCAAGACGGATAGTGTGGCAATAACGAGAAGAAAGTACCTACGCGTTTCTTCAGCACACGGCCGATTTCATCAGGGGATAATGCTACAACTCACTCGTAATGGTTTTATAGTCCTACAGTCCAATTGGTAATGGCATAATAGATCACATGTGTTACTGATTTTAGATAATACAGTAATAGATTCTTGTATGACACACACACACACATATATATATATATACACACACATACGTATGTATATATATATATATATATATATATATATATATATATATATATACACACACATACATATATATATTTACACACACACACATACATACATATAAAACGGTCTTCTTCGGAGAGAAGAAGATATATATATGTATATATAAATATATATATATATATATATACATATATATATATATATGTGTGTGTATATGTGTATATATATATTTACACACACATATACACACACATAATGTTATAGGTTAGCGTTGCGTGAACTGGGGGGCGGGAGATTTGTCTGGGGGTGCGCGGGCGGGTGCAGAGGTCCCGCGCTCCTCCCCAAGGCATTTAAATGAAATGCCGGGGATCACGTGAGGCCTCTGCAACAGTAACACTGACCGGGATTCAGATACGTCTCCATGGCAACGCGGCATCATATGACACCGCGGGGTCATGTGACGTCACTCGACCCCGGAGCGTCATTTGCCGCAGCTGGCAGGTAGGAGAGGGGGCGCAAGACCGGGGGAGGCCAGGCAGGGGGACGCAGCTTCAGAAGTTTGCGCTCCCCTGATATAGATTACCATGCCAACAAATTGTAATAGTGCTACAGGGATCAATAAATATTACATTTAATACTTAATTATTGTGATGTTTCTAATCTACTGTGTGTTACAAATAACATTAATATCTTACAACTGAATACATTGCAATAATGTGATACCTATTTATTTGTGATTTAAAGTGTGTTACATAGTGATAAATTATCTAATAAATAAATCTTAAACTAATCCCACACAGTGACTACTTAATTCTGTGAATAAATGTGTTTTTAATGTCATTACTATGAAGGAGATGAAGATATAGTGTACAGTATATATAAATTCCTACCTGCAAACGCCGTCTCAGCCTGTCAGAATACGCGCAGAGTGACCTGTCGTGACACGTCAGGTCACTCTGTAACCGAACCCGGATCTGTGACGCATATGTACTGAGGGGTTGGATCCCCCACGGTTATTTCTTGTTTTATTAATAAATAATTTACTATATTTTAATCTCTGGTGCGCATTGTGTGCATTTTTCTTCTTGTCTGCACAGTGCTTCAGATGCTGCATCTGAAAAAATGCCGGTGGATCGGGATGTGAGGTAGGGAAGTGACGTCCGCGCCGGAACGTTATTGCCACGCCTCCAAATATTCATTGCCACGCCCCCAAATCGCGCCCGAAGCATACCCTGCAAAGCCATAAAAAAGCTCAGACTTCAGCAAGTGTATTGCAGCGTGTGCCTTCCCTCCGTCTGAAATACTATAGACGCAGCCTTATCGACGCTTACTAAATAGGCCCGTGTCTCTCTCTCTCTCTGTGTCTCTGTCTCTCTCTGTGTGTCTCTGTCTCTCTCTGTGTGTCTCTGTCTCTCAAATCAAATCAGCTTTATTGGCATGACAAAAGAACATTTCAGTATTGCCAAAGCGTGAGTAATAGGGGGTGTGGGACAATGATTACACGAATACTAGGGGGTACGGTATAATGGTTATACATTACATTACTTTTGTCTCTCTCTCTGTGTGTCTCTCTCTCATTCTCTGTATCTCTCTCATTCTCTGTCTCTCTCTCTCTGTGTCTCTCTCTCATTCTCTGTCTCTCTCTCATTCTCTGTCTCTCTCTCTCATCCCTGTATGATAGGTATGTTCCAACTCTATTTTTTGCTCTTCTTTTCCGTTTGAGAGGAGGGAGTCCCTCACCTCTTCAGCCACACACCAGGAACGCTGGATTGCTTATAGACGTTCGGAGAGGCGGATACAGTCGTGGATTGCAGGCACTGATTTATCTGGTAAGTACCGCAAACATGCTTGAACAAGGGCCGTAGACATTTTATTTGATGGTTTAGATTATCATTGTCTGTGGTTGTTAGTTATTGGTATTAGAGTTTTTTGATGTTGTTACGAATCAAATACATTTTGAAGTAGTAATCCCCTCCGAACTGGGCATTCCTGGCCAATAATGCCCTGGCTGTAAGAGTTGAAGGGCCCAAGCAAAGCCCCCACCTCTATACACACTAACACTGCAGGGGCATCAGAGTGTCTCATTGTCATGGCAACGGGGGGTGTCACGTGATGTAATTTGTTTAATAAATTATTTTTTAAGGTGTCCCGGTTTTTCATTTTCGAAATCTGGTCACCCTATGTATTTATGCTGCATTCAGTGTTGTAATGTGCTGTAATTGGGTTACATGGCGTACATAGTGTATATACCGCATTCAGGGTAAGTGCTGTATGTGGATTATAAAGTGTATATATGCTGCATTCAGGGTTATAAGGTCGTTTATAGAGTATATACTGCATTCACGGTTACGTGCGGCATGTGGAGTATAAGGTGTATATATGCTGCATTCAGTGTTATAATGTGCTTTAAGTGGGTTACATGGCGGGTATAGCGGATATACTGCAGTCAAGGTTACGCGCCGTATTGGATTATAACGGGTATATATGCTACAGTCAGTGTTATAATGTGCGGTATTTGGGTTACAGGGGTGTATACGGTACCGCAGTGGTGGTGGCGTGCTGTATTTGGATTATATGGTATACACTGCGATCACGGTTACATGCTGGGTTCTGAATATAATGTTTATAGACCACATGCGGGGTTACATGACGGGTCTGGATTATATGGTGTATATGCTGCATGCTTGGCTTCGGGCCATTGCGTGGAGCATATGGTGTGTGTATATACTGCCTTTGGGGGTCATGTGCTGTATTGGTCCAGCGTTACATGCTACATTCAGGACGACGTGGGGTATACGGTGCGTTATGCTGCAGGCAGAGGTATAACGCGTGTAGGGGTTAATTTCACTTCCTGTTCAGCGCAGGCCATGGTAGGGCATGGGTAATCCCTCTTCCTGTTCAGCACTTGGCTCCCTCTATCGTATGGGTAATCCCATTTCCTGTTTAATATACGGCCCTGCGGTTGTATGGGTAGTCCCATTTCCTGTTTAATATACGGCCCTGCTTTTGTATGGGTAACCCCACTTCCTGTTCAGCACATGGCCCTGCTATGGATGGGTAACCCCCCACTCACTGTTCAGCACAGGGCCGCATGCCCCTGGTTTGGTGTGTGTGATCCCACTTCCTGTTCAGCGCATGGCCTGGGATGGTGCGGGTAATCCCACTTCCTGACTGGGCACGATCAGGAAAATATGCTGGTATAGCAAATATGCATGCGGGAAGGGGGTAAAGGGGCGGTTGCAAATAGCAGGCCTAACGCAGCGTGGCGCGATTATCAAAGTCTGGCAGGGGAATTGGGTCTCGACGTATTGGGAGTCGGGACCTTGCTATCATTTGTCCTAAACTTAAGGGCAAGGGGTTTAGCGGGAGGATCCATAGGGAAAAAAGTGACAGGAGTCTCCTTCTTTTTGCAGCTAGAAGGCAAGGGGGACCTAACGAAGGCGTTTATCATCAAAAGGGTCCTAGCGGGGTTAACAAAGGGGACGGCGACAAATGACAGCAGAAGGCCAGTGACACCAGCGATATTAGAAGGTTTAATGCAGGCCACAGACAGAGTGTGCCTATCGGGGTTCGAGGCGAAACTTTTCCGGCTGACGTTTGCATTGGCTTTCTTCGCAGCACTGCGAGCCGGGGAGTTGGTGTGCGCGTCGCGCAAGGGCGAGGGAGGGATGCAGTTTGAGGACATAGTCTTAGGGGAAGGGTGGGTCAAACTACACGTGAAAAGGTCAAAAACAGACCAGCGGGGAAGGGGAGCGTGGATATCTTTGCTAGGGCTACCAGGGACCAAATTTTGCCCAGTGAGCACGCTCAGGGAATACTTGGCATGCAGGCCAGACGGTCAGGGTCCCCTGCTCCTTCACGCGGACGGGGTACCGTTATCTAGATTCCAGTACCTGCGGGTTTACCGCATGTGCCTAAGACACCAGGGCCTCGAAGAGGCACAATACGGGACACATTCGTTCCGGATTGGGGCGGCAACGGAGGCATCACGCGCGGGGCTGTCAGTAGCTGCGATACAAAAGATAGGGCGATGGAAGTCTAACAGATACCGGTCCTATATCAGGCCCGCATTATCTGGTATTTAGCGTGCTTGGATAAACCCCCTCATCCTCTTTATACCTTCACAGACGCCGCACCCACTTGGATAATCGGAGACTCGCTTATACACTGGGCAGAGAAGCGGGCTGTCAAACGCCCATGCGGGGCTAACCTCGGGTTGCGAACGGAGGAGGCAAATGTGGTATGGGGGGGAGGTTGGGGGCTGCGGTGGGCTCAGTTGCTCCCGCGGCTAATGGTGATGGGCAGGGATAGGAGGGCGCCGCAGATCTTGCTCCTCCACGTCGGGGGCAACGACCTGGCCGCTCGACGCTACTTCAAGCTGGTTAATTCAATAAAACACGACCTGGCCCTCATACTCACCAGTTGGCCAGAAGTACAGATCGTTTGGTCGGACATATTGTGCAGGAGAGTGTGGAGGGGCGCGAGGGCACCGGGCGCCATCGACCGAGCGCGGGTCAAACTGAACAAGATGGTGGGGAAGTTTGTGACGCAGTGTGGGGGATGGCAGATCACCCATCCCGAGTTCGACAACAAGTCAACTGGCCTGTTCCGGGTCGACGGCACACACTTATCCGAGATAGGGGCGGACTTGTTCAATAACGAATTGCAGGAGGGGTTTGAGAGTGTCCTTGCGGGGTTGGCGGCACGGTCTAATTTAAGGAGGTTTAAATAGAGCCGTGAGTGGCGGCAGTTCGGGGGTAAGTGCTTGTCCTTGCCAGATGGGCTCGGGGCGGGCGTCGCCCGGGGGTAGGAGCGATTGGGCGGGGTCAAGCTAACGTGACACCCGGGAACCCACTCGCGACAACGGCCGGCTCTTTAGGGGTCGGCCGGGTACGGGGGCAGCAGGCCAAGGCCTGGCTGACCCTCTGACCCCACTCTGGCTTGGACTAGCGCTTACTCCAGTATTATGATTGTTAATAAACAAAGCCGCGGCCTTTTATACCTCCAAACTGAGTCTGCCATTACTTGTCTGTTATATGTGGGTACCGGTTCCAAGTGGGAGGGGGTCCCTCGCAGCCTCCCTGGTCAAGCAATCTATCCAGCCAATTAGGCGAGGGAAGCCCATGACCAGGGGGCAAGCCCCCCTCCCCCTCACCTCGCTGGGATCTCTGGGCCGCCGTCACGGCCCCCCCTGGGGGGGGGGAGGGGACAGGCCTAGGGCAGTACAAAAGAGGCAGCCGGGAGCTGAATCTTCCATTCTGCTCCCGGTCTGCTGCGAAGTTCCCACCCACCCACCCCATTAGCAAGACAGTCGGGGGCAGACGCTTGCCCCCGGCCACTCCGTGGAGTATTTACAATTCCCTTGGTGATAAGGTGTCTGCACTACCTGTAAGCTGTAACATGTACCATCATATTTTACAGGGCAGTGTCCGAAGATCTCCCGAGAAACAAAGGACTGAAGTTCCTTCAGGAGGCTCCAGTTGGTCATTTTGCCACTGTCGCGGCGGCAGTTCGGGGGTAAGTGCTTGTCCTTGCCAGATGGGCTCGGGGCGGGCGTCGCCCGGGGGTAGGAGCGATTGGGCGGGGTCAAGCTAACGTGACACCCGGGAACCCACTCGCAACAACGGCCGGCTCTTTAGGGGTCGGCCGGGTACGGGGGCAGAAGGCCAAGGCCTGGCTGACCCTCTGACCCCACTCTGGCTTGGACTAGCGCTTACTCCAGTATTATGATTGTTAATAAACAAAGCCGCGGCCTTTTATACCTCCAAACTGAGTCTGTCATTACTCGTCTGTTATATGTGGGTACCGGTTCCAAGTGGGAGGGGGTCCCTCGCAGCCTCCCTGGTCATGCAGGAGACAGAAAGGTAGATAGAGACACAGACATAGAGCTACCAGAGAAGGTGTTACATGGGTGAGTGCTGAGTTATTACTGTGACTCTCTGATGCTAACATGACATTAGGTTCTGGGCTCTGCGTCCCACACATGATGAACACCATGACTGTATAAAACTGAGGGGTACATATATATGTATATATATATAGCAACTGTAAATATTACTGTATGTTCATTTGCATGTCTTAGACAGGTCTGCAACCCTGTCTTTCCCCATTATCACCCAGCATACAGCGCTTCCACTGCAGCAAGGGATTCTGGGAAATGACATGCAAATGAGCACTCAGTGCCACCTTTTGTCTCAAGCTCGTATTACACAAGCCAATCCTCAAGCCAATGCATGCCGTTTTAAACACAGCTTTTAGACAGAGGCTGGGATGAGATGCAAAGCCATTAAACCCACTCACAGACATTTTTTTTTTTTTACGGTTCACATACTGTATTAACAACCATTTAGTATCATTTTACAGAAAATAATAAACCGAAAACATCACTATACAATCCTTATATTGCCAAGACAAAAACCAACCCAAAGGCACAAAACCATTCTAAAAAGCCAAACAAAACAACACATTCCAAGGCATCATCTGTGCATCTACTACCAAACACACTCAATACAAAAAAATATGATTACTTCCCATTTCTACACACGACTTTTCGTACTTTCCACAGGACATTTAACATTGCATCTAATTACTTCACGTGTCCCAGCAATTTCTCTAACGCCTCACGGATATGATACGTACTACATTGTATTTCTAATTTTCTTACTTCCTCTTTAGACACCTCTGCTTTTGTGAACTGTACTTTCAGCCATTCCGTTTTTGAAACATTTAACCCTAAGTCACCTGCCTCTTTATTTATATTATTTATCACCTCTTTTACATGCCACTCCCTCGCCTTCCTTTCTCTCTCGCTTTCATAACTTACTTTTGTTCTTCCACTAAGGCCTGCCTTTTCTCCTTTTCCCCCTTTACTTTCCCTAATCTCTCCCCCTTCACCCCCACTCTGTTGGCCTGCCTTTCCATCACTTTCATTCCCACTTACTCCACTTACACTTCCCTGTATTTTAGTTCCCTCCACGCTTATCTGGCTTTGTGAGGACGAGCTATTGCTCTCACTTCTCTCCTTCTCCCTCACCTCTCCCCTAGCCTCTTTTATTTTAACCCACTGTACATGCTCCTTTTTTAATTCTTCATACTGCTCTTTTGTCAGCTGTTTTCTTTGGTACATCAGTTTTTCTAATCTTTCTATTATCTGTTCCTCACTACTCCCCCCATGCTGCTTCCGAAAAATACCAACCCAAAATAGAACATCTCCCACTGCATCTTCAAAATGTTCCATCTTCACTTTTAGGGTTACTTTCCCTGATACTTTTACAACTTTACCCTCTACACCTTCCTCTCTAGGCTCCCCTTTACTCTGGCTATCCTTATCTTCCTTTGTTTCTATCCCTTGCAGATTTTTACGCTTTTGAGCTTTTTCCCTCCTATTTCCATTTCCTCCTCCAAGACATCTTGGGGACCTTCCCTCCCCCTCTGTGCATCTTGAAACTCCATACTTTCCGCCCAGCTAGGTTCCACCACACTCAATGACCGTATTTCCCCCCTCCCCCCCCGCATCTTTCTGATGCACTGCTCCCGTCTCCTCCCCTCCCCCCACCTCCAGTTTCTGGGCCAAGGAGTCCAGGAAGAGATCTTCCTCTTTTTTCTCCACGATATCACTTATAGAACCCGCCAAACCCTCTATTGGGCCACTTGCTAGCATTTCTTCTCTTCTTAAATCCTCCTCATACATTGCTGTTATAGCCGGATCAAGCCCTCCCTGTTGGGAACTCTCCATCTCACAAATTCCCAGACCCTCAACTGTCTCTTCCCCTTCGTCTAGCACAATGTCCCCTTTTGCTGCCTGGGCATATGTCCTTTTTGTGCACTGCCGTGCCAAGTGTCCTTCCTCTCCGCAAAGATGGCATCTCTTAGGGACTCCACAGTTGGCTGCAGTATGTCCCTCTTCCCCGCAATTACGGCACACAATTCCCGTTTTCGTGCAACCCTCCTTTGTAGGTCCAAAAGTGTGGCAATGCCTGCAATATAGAGGCTGTCCCGAGTAAAACAAAAATCCTCTGTCTCCTCTGATATTGAACATGGCCGGTGGGTGTGTCACTCCTCCCGCACATGATGGATCCCGTCTGAACCGTACCCAGAAACGTCTCTTCCCGTTGAACATGCCATACGGATTTTTTAGTTCTTCACCTCCTCTAATCATTTCCCAATACCGGTTCAAAAAAGTCACAATCTCCTCTTTCCTTGCATACGGAGTGTACATGTGAAGTACAAGTGGTCTCTCCTCCAGCATAAAACTTGGGATTACCTTTACATGCAAATGAACATACAGTAATATTTACAGTTGCTTTATGCTTTACTGTGGAGGGTTTTTGTCACTTTTTTACCCACCATAACCTTAATAGTAGTGGTGATTACCTAGTCTAGTCTCAAACCTGCTTTGCCATTAAGACCAACCCCACACTGATGAGACCCATTAAGGTCGAAACAGCTGTGTAGCTGAGCCTGTGTCCCCTTGGCCTTGAGTCATCGTCCCTTCGGGGACTAAAGACTCCTGCTGCTTTTGGGGGGGCACGCCATCTCGAGCTAAGAGGAGTGATCCTGAGTGAGCGGTTCTGAGCGAGCGGATGCGGAAGTGAGGGGCCGGCACCTTTGCCCTGGGACATCGCCTTTACTGGCTAAAGTCCCTTGCTGCTTTTGGGGTGCCGCACCTGAGCTTGGGAGAGCAGAGATGACATCGCAAGCTGGAATGCGCAATTCCATTCGGTTCCTGATCGAGGAGACCGAGAGAAGTCGAGTGAACCTGCTGTGGATAGTGGAGAAGGTGCTGAAGCAATTGATCGGTCTGGACACTGAGAGGATCTTCTGCCTTCAGGATTTCCCTGCACAGGGGATTTATGACCTGACCTGTCATCAAGAAGCGGATGTTTGGTGCACTTTTGAAAAGTGCAAGGAGAAGTCTGGTGACCCGATATTACACGGCATCAAGGTAATACCAAGTTTTATGCTGGAGGAGAGACCACTTGTAATTCACATGTACAATCCGTATGCAAGGAAAGAGGAGATTGTGACTTTTTTGAAACGGTATTGTGAAATGATCAGAGGAGGTGAAGAACTTAAAAACCCATATGGCATGTACAACGGGAAGAGACGTTTCTGGGTACGGTTCAGACGGGATCCATCATGTGTGGGAGGAGTTACACACCCACCGGCCATGTTCAATATCAGAGGAGACAGAGGATTTTTGTTTTACTCGGGACAGCCTCTATATTGCAGGCATTGCCACACTTATGGACATACAAAGGAGGGAGGGTTGCAGGAAAACGGGAATTGTGTGCCGTAATTGTGGGGAAGAGGGACATACTGCAGCCAACTGTGGAGTCCCTAAGAGATGCCATCTTTGCGGAGAGGAAGGACACTTGGCACGGCAGTGCACAAAAAGGACATATGCCCAGGCAGCAAAAGGGGGCATTGTGCTAGAAGAAGAGGAAGAGACAGTGGAGGGTCTGGGAATTTGTGAGATGGAGAGTTCCCAAGAGGGAGGGCTTGATCCGGCTATAACAGCAATGTATGAGGAGGATTTAAGAAGAGAAGAAATGCTAGCAAGTGGCCCAATAGAGGGGGAGGTGGAAGTGGAAATAATGGACACGAGCGGACCCAAGAAAGGGGCGCAAAAACGAAGTTTACAAAGTGACAATGATGTTTGTACAGTTGATGGGGAGGGGAAGAGTGAGCTACGGCAAGATAAGGTGACGAAGTCAAAGTTTTGTGCGCTGGATTTGTCCAGTATTGACGGGAGTGGGGAAGAGGAACAGACCGTAAGTAAAGGAAAAGAGGAAAATAAGAAGTTAGATAGGGAAGCGCAAGAAACTGAGGAGAAGGCAGGCCCTGGTGGTGCGAGTGGAAAAGGTAAAGAGGGAAAGAGTAAGTGTAAAGGGTTTGTTGTTAGTGGAAGCAAAAACGAGTCTTCGCAAGGGATAGAAACAAAGGATGATAAGGATTGCCAGAGTAAAGTGGAGCCTAGAGAGAAGGGTGTAGAGGGTAAAGTTAAAAAAGTATCAGGGAAGGTAACCCTAAAAGAGAAAATGGAACAATTTGAGAACGCAGTGGGAGATGTTCTGTTTTGGGTGGGTATTTTCCAGAAGCAGCATGGGGGTAGTAGTGATGAACAGATAATAGAAAGATTGGAAAAAATGATGTACCAAAGAAAACATCTGACAAAAGAGCAATATGAAGAATTAAAAAAGGAGCATGTACAATGGGTTAAAATAAAAGAGGCTAGGGGAGAGGTGAGGGAGAAAGAGAGTAGCGAGAGCAACAGCTCGTCCTCACAAAAAAGTCAGATAAGCGTGGAGGGAACTAAAATACAGAGAAGTGTAAGTGGAGTGAGTGGGAACGAAAGTGAAGAAAAGGCAGGCAAAAAAGGGATTGTACAGGCAAAAGAGGCAAATTCTGCGGGAGATAGTAAGGGGAGGAGCACCCAGGGAAAGGATGAAGTAGGGCTTACAAAGGAAGAGGTTTTGCACAATCAACTTGCGAGGGGATTTGGGCGGAGATATTGGGATGTGAAAGAGGCAAGGGACGGGTATGAAAAAAGTGTGATGTCTGGATTCCAGTTAGAGGAAAGTAAGAGAGGTTTGGAACGTATGGAGAAAGAATTAAAACAGATGATCGCATCACTTGAGAATAGAGAAAGGGTTTTTGTTTTTAAATGGAAGAATCTTGAAGTATATGGTTCTTATCTTTGTATGATGTTTTGGTTATAGGGTTTTTTCGTAAAGTTATGGTTTTTTTTTCCCTTCTGAAAAGTTTATCTTTGTGTTTGTATATATCTGAAGGATGAAGGAAGAAAATGTAAATATATTATGTTTTGGTGTCTTTCTAATGTTGGGTGACTGTTGTCACTATGGTGTGTTTTTTTGGTTTCCAAAAAAGTCTGTAAACTTAAAAAAGTTGTTGAATAAAAAAGTTAAAAAAAACAAGGTTGAAACATGTCTGTGAGTGGGTTTAATGGCTTTGCATCTCATCCCAGCCTCTGTCTAAAAGCTGTGTTTAAAACAGTGTGCATTGGCTTGAGGATTGGCTTGTGTAATACGAGCTTGAGACAAAAGGTGGCACTGAGTGCTCATTTGCATGTCATTTCCCAGAATCCCTTGCTGCAGTGGAAGCGCTGTATGCTGGGTGACAATGGGGAAAGACAGGGTTGCAGACCTGTCTAAGACATGCAAATGAACATACAGTAATATTTACAGTTGCTTTATGCTTTACTGTGGAGGGTTTTTGTCACTTTTTTACCCACCATAACCTTAATAGTGTGTCTATCTATCTATCTATCTATCTATCTATCTATCTATCTACTATATATTTGTGAAAGTGTTCTGTGGCCGTTTCTGTATGTGTCTCCCTGTGTCCCCTGTGTCCCTAGCGGCAATCCCATTGGCTCCCTTGGCCCGCCCCCGCACACCTCTCATTGGCCGGACACACACATACACTCACACAGAGATACACGGAGACACACGGAGACACACACAGGCAGGACACGGAGACACACACAGGCAGGACACTGAGACACACACAAAGATAAACACACACTGAGACACATACAGATACACACACACACACTGAGATACACACATACTGAGACACACACAGATACACACACACACACACTGAGATACACACACACTGAGACACACACAGATACACACACACACACACTGAGATACACAGACAGGACACAGATAGACAGACAGGACACAGATAGACAGACAGGACACATACACATATACAGACAGGACACACACACAAACACACACACACACACCACCCCCCCCCCTCTGTCCGTCCCACCCCCATCACGTGCGCCGCCCGGCTCCAGACGGAGGGGAAGCGCGGCCCTCCTACCCCAGCCGCTTCCTTACCTCCCCGGCGCTACCTCCCCCTCAGGTAAGTAACTGCGCGTCCCGCCTCAGCTTATGGCGCCAGTAACTCTCCCATTTCAGGCGCGCAGCCTCACGCCTCAGGCCCACACAGGCCCACACAGGGTATGGTATGTGGATTATAAGGTGTACATTTGCTGCATGCAGGGTTATAAGGTGTCGTAAGGTGTCGTAATTGGGGTACATGGCGTATATAGAGTATATACTGCATTCACGGTTACGTGCTGCATGTGGAGTATAAGGTGTATTTATAGAGTGACCATTCGTCCCGGTTTTGCCGGCACAGTCCCGTTTTTTTCTGTGCTGTCCCGGTTGACAGTCCGTCCCGGAAATGTCCCGGGTTTTGCCCCTGGTGACTGGTACCGTGCGCGAGTCGGCGGCGGTGCGCGGAGGCGGCGGCGTGAGGAGGAGGCGGCGGCCGTATTTTTTTTTTCCCCAATAGCAGGATGCCGGGGGCGGGGCTTTAGAGTAGAAGCAGGGGATTGGTTGGAGGTCAGGATTTGCCGGGGGCGGGGCTTAGTATTGGGGACGGATGGTGTGTGTGTGTGTGTGTGTGTGTGTGTGTGTGTTCACCAGAAGGAAGGCTCACAGCTGGCAACTGAAACTGCCGGCAGACTGGAAAAAAGCCTCACTACTTCTGGCTCCCTACAGTGGCATTACAGGTAAGCACCATGTCGCCTGTGTGTGTGTGTGTCTGCCCCCTTCCCAGTCTGTGTGTGTGTGTGTGTCTGCCCCCCTCCCAGTCTGTGTGTGTGTGTCTGCCCCCCTCCCAGTCTGTGTGTGTGTGTATGACTGCCCCCCTCCCAGTCTGTGTGTGTGTGACTGCCTGCCTCCCAGTCTGTGTGTGTATGACTGCCCCCCTCCCAGTCTGTGTGTGTGACTGCCCCCCTCCCAGTCTGTGTGTGTGTGACTGCCCCCCTCCCAGTCTGTGTGTGTGACTGCCTCCCCTCCCAGTCTGTGTGTGTATGACTGCCCCCCTCCCAGTCTGTGTGTGTGTGTGTGTGTGTGACTGCCCCACCTCCCAGTGTGTGTGTGACTGCCCGCCTCCCAGTCTGTGTGTGTGACTGCCTCCCCTCCCAGTCTGTGTGTGTGTGTGACTGCCCCCCTCCCAGTCTGTGTGTGTGTGTATGACTGCCCCCCTCCCAGTCTGTGTGTGTGACTGCCCCCCTCCCAGTCTGTGTATGTGACTGCCCCCCTCCCAGTCTGTGTGTGTGACTGCCTCCCCTCCCAGTCTGTGTGTGTGTGTGTGTGTGTGTGTGTGACTGCCCCACCTCCCAGTGTGTGTGTGACTGCCCCCCTCCCAGTCTGTGTGTGTGACTGCCTCCCCTCCCAGTCTGTGTGTGTGTGTGACTGCCCCCCTCCCAGTCTGTGTGTGTGACTGCCTCCCCTCCCAGTCTGTGTGTGTGTGACTGCCCCCCTCCCAGTCTGTGTGTGTGACTGCCTCCCCTCCCAGTCTGTGTGTGTATGACTGCCCCCCTCCCAGTCTGTGTGTGTGTGTGTGTGACTGCCCCACCTCCCAGTGTGTGTGTGACTGCCTCCCCTCCCAGTGTGTGTGTGACTGCCCGCTCCCAGTCTGTGTGTGTGACTGCCTCCCCTCACTACTTCTGGCTCCCTACAGTGGCATTACAGGTAAGCACCATGTCGCCTGTGTGTGTGTGTGTGTCTGCCCCCTTCCCAGTCTGTGTGTGTGTGTGTCTGCCCCCCTCCCAGTCTGTGTGTGTGTGTCTGCCCCCCTCCCAGTCTGTGTGTGTGTGTATGACTGCCCCCCTCCCAGTCTGTGTGTGTGTGACTGCCTGCCTCCCAGTCTGTGTGTGTATGACTGCCCCCCTCCCAGTCTGTGTGTGTGACTGCCCCCCTCCCAGTCTGTGTGTGTGTGACTGCCCCTCTCCCAGTCTGTGTGTGTGTGTATGACTGCCCCCCTCCCAGTCTGTGTGTGTGACTGCCCCCCTCCCAGTCTGTGTGTGTGACTGCCCCCCTCCCAGTCTGTGTGTGTGACTGCCCCCCTCCCAGTCTGTGTGTGTGACTGCCCCCCTCCCAGTCTGTGTGTGTGACTGCCCCCTCCCAGTCTGTGTGTGTGACTGCCCGCCTCCCAGTCTGTGTGTGTGTGACTGCCCCCCTCCCAGTCTGTGTGTGTGACTGCCTCCCCTCCCAGTCTGTGTGTGTATGACTGCCCCCCTCCCAGTCTGTGTGTGTGTGTGTGACTGCCCCACCTCCCAGTGTGTGTGTGACTGCCCGCCTCCCAGTCTGTGTGTGTGACTGCCTCCCCTCCCTGTTTGTGTGTGTATGACTGCCCGCCTCCCAGTCTGTGTGTGTGTGACTGCCCCCCTCCCAGTCTGTGTGTGTGACTGCCCCCCTCCCAGTCTGTGTGTGTATGACTGCCCCCCTCCCAGTCTGTGTGTGTGTGTGACTGCCCCACCTCCCAGTGTGTGTGTGACTGCCCCCCTCCCAGTCTGTGTGTGTGACTGCCCCCCCACCCAGTGTGGGTGTGTGACTGCCCCCCCACCCAGTGTGGGTGTGTGTGTGACTGCCCCACCTCCCAGTGTGTGTGTGACTGCCCCCCCTCCCAGTGTGTGTGACTGCCCCCTCCCAGTGTGTGTGTGACTGCCCCCCTCCCAGTGTGTGTGACTGCCCCCCTCCCTGTGTGTGTGTGACTGCCCCCCCTCCCAGTTTGTGTGTGTATGACTGCCCCCCTCCCAGTCTGTGTGTGTGTGTGTGACTGCCCCACCTCCCAGTGTGTGTGTGACTGCCTCCCCTCCCAGTGTGTGTGTCACTGCCTCCCCTCCCAGTGTGTGTGTGACTGCCCCCTCCCAGTGTGTGTGTGACTGCCCCCCCCAGTGTGTGTGTGACTGCTCCCCTCCCAGTCGGTGTGTGACTGCCCCCCCCCCAGAGTGTGTGTGACTGCCTCCCCTCCCAGTGTGTGTGTGTGTGTGTGACTGCCCCCCCCCAGTGTGTGTGTGACTGCCTCCCCTCCCAGTGTGTGTGTGACTGCCCCCCCAGTGTGTGTGTGACTGCCCCTCCCAGTGTGTGTGTGTGTGTGTGTGTGTGTGTGTGTGTGTGTGTGTGTGTGTGTGTGTGTGTGTGTGTGTGTGTGACTGCCCCCCTCCCAGTGTGTGTGACTGCCCCCCCTCCCAGTGTGTGTATGACTGCCCCCCTCCCAGTGTGTGTGTGACTGCCCCCCTCCCAGTGTGTGTGACTGCCTCCCCTCCCAGTGTGTGTGACTGCCCCTCTCCCAGTCTGTGTGTGTGTGACTGCCCCCCCTCCCAGTGTGTGTGTGACTGCCCCCCTCCCAGTGTGTGTGTGACTACCCCCCTCCCAGTCTGTGTGTATGTGTGACTGCCCCCTCCCAGTCTGTGTGTCTGTGTGTGTGTCTGTCTGCCCCCTGCCACTGTGTGATGCCCCTCTCCCAGTGTGTGTCTGCCCCCTCCAAGTCTGTGTGTGTGTGTGTCTGTCCCCCTCCCATTCTGTGTGTGTGTGTGTGTGTGTGTGTCTGCCCCCCTCCCATTCTGTGTTTGTGTGTGTCTGCCCCCCCAGTGTGTGTGTGACTGCCCCCTCCCAGTGTGTGTGTGTGTGTGTGTGTGTGTGTGTGTGTGTGTGTGTGTGTGTGTGACTTCCCCCCCTCCCAGTGTGTGTGACTGCCCCCCCTCCCAGTGTGTGTGTGACTGCCCCCCTCCCAGTGTGTGTGTGACTACCCCCCTCCTAGTCTGTGTGTATGTGTGACTGCCCCCCCTCCCAGTCTGTGTGTCTGTGTGTGTGTCTGTCTGCCCCCTGCCACTGTGTGATGCCCCTCTCCCAGTGTGTGTAAGTGCCCCCTCCAAGTCTGTGTGTGTCTGTGTGTGTCTGCCCCCCTCCCATTCTCTGTGTGTGTGTGTCTGTCTGCCCCCTGCCACTGTGTGATGCCCCTCTCCCAGTGTGTGTCTGCCCCCTCCAAGTCTGTGTGTGTGTGTGTCTGCCCCCCTCCCATTCTGTGTTTGTGTGTGTCTGCCCCCCCAGTGTGTGTGTGACTGCCCCCTCCCAGTGTGTGTGTGTGTGTGTGTGTGTGTGTGACTGCCCCCCCTCCCAGTGTGTGTGACTGCCCCCCCTCCCAGTGTGTGTGTGACTGCCCCCCTCCCAGTCTGTGTGTGTGTGACTGCCCCCCCTCCCAGTGTGTGTGTGACTGCCCCCCTCCCAGTGTGTGTGTGACTACCCCCCTCCCAGTCTGTGTGTATGTGTGACTGCCCCCTCCCAGTCTGTGTGTATCAGCGAGTCGGCGGCGGTGCGCGGAGGCGGCAGCGTGAGGAGGATGCGGCGGCCGTGAGTATTTATTTTTTTCCCCAATAGCAGGATGCCGGGGGCGGGGCTTTAGAGTAGAAGCAGGGGATTGGTTGGAGGTCAGGATTTGCCGGGGGCGGGGCTTAGTATCAGGGACGGATGGTGTGTGTGTGTGTGTGTGTGTGTGTGTGTGTGTGTGTGTGTGTCGCGCAAACACCAGAAGGAAGGCTCACAGCAGGTAAGCACCATGTCGCCTGTGTGTGTGTGTCTGCCCCCTTCCCTGTGTGTGTGTGTGTGTGTGTGTGTGTGTGACTGCCCCCTCCCAGTCTGTGTGTGTGTGTGTGTGTGTGTGTGACTGCCCCCTCCCAGTTTGTGTGTGTATGACTGCCCCCTTCCCTGTGTGTGTGTGTGTGTGTGTGTGTGTGACTGCCCCCTTCCCAGTCTGTGTGTGTGTGACTGCCCCCTCCCAGTTTGTGTGTGTATGACTGCCCCCTTCCCAGTCTGTGTGTGTGTGTGTGTGTGACTGCCCCCTCCCAGTCTGTGTGTGTGTGTCTGCCCCCTTCCCAGTCTGTGTGTGTGTGACTGCCCCCTCCCAGTTTGTGTGTGTATGACTGCCCCCCTCCCAGTCTGTGTGTGTGTGACTGCCCCCCCTCCCAGTGTGTGTGACTGCCCCCCCTCCCAGTGTGTGTGTGACTGCCCCCCCTCCCAGTGTGTGTGTGACTGCCCCCTCCCAGTGTGTGTGTGACTGCCCTCCCTCCCAGTGTGTGTGACTGCCCCCCTCCCAGTGTGTGTGTGACTGCCCCCCTCCCAGTGTGTGTGACTGCCTCCCCTCCCAGTGTGTGTGTGACTGCCCCCCCACCCAGTGTGGGTGTGTGACTGCCCCCCACCCAGTGTGGGTGTGTGACTGCCCCCCTCCCAGTGTGTGTGTGACTGCCCCCGCACCCAGTGTGTGTGTGTGTGTGTGACTGCCCCCTCCCAGTCTGTGTGTGTGTGACTGCCCCTCCCTTCCAGTGTGTGTGTGACTGCCCCTCCCTCCCAGTGTGTGTGTGACTACCCCCCTCCCAGTCTATGTGTGTGTGACTGCCCCCACTCCCAGTCTGTTTGTGTGTGTGACTGCCCTCCCCCTCCCAGTCTGTGTGTGTGTGACTGCCCCTCTCCCAGTCTGTGTGTGTGTGTGTGTGACTGCCCCCTTCCCAGTCTGTGTGTGTGTGACTGCCCCCCCTCCCAGTGTATGTTTGACTGCCCCGCTCCCAGTCTGTTTGTGTGTGTGACTGCCCTGCCCTCCCAGTCTGTGTGTGTGTGACTGCCCCTCTCCCAGTCTGTGTGTGTGTGACTGCCCCCCTCCCAGTGTATGTTTGACTGCCCCCTCCCAGTCTGTGTGTATGTGTGACTGCCCCCTCCCAGTATGTGTGACTGCCCCCTCCCAGTCTGTGTGTCTGTGTGTGTCTGTCTGCCCCCTGCCACTGTGTGATGCCCCTCTCCCAGTGTGTGTAAGTGCCCCCTCCAGGTCTGTGTGTGTGTGTGACTGCCCCCCTGCCATTCTGTGTGTGTGTGTGTCTGCCCCCCTCCCATTCTGTGTTTGTGTGTGACTGCCCCCCCAGTGTGTGTGTGACTGCCCCCTCCCAGTGTCTGTGTGTATCAGTGACAGAATGTATACAGACACCAACCCACTCACCCACGTGTCAGTCAGTCACCCACGTGTCAGTCAGTCACCCACGTGTCAGTCAGTCACCCACCCATATGTCAGGCAGTCAGTCACCCACCCACCCACGTGCCAGGCAGTCTAACGTGTCAGTCAGTCACCCACCCACGTGTCAGTCAGTCACCCACCCACCCACGTGTCAGGCAGTCAGTCACCCACCCACGTGTCAGGCAGTCAACCCGTGTCAGGCAGTCACCCACCCAAGTGTCAGGCAGTCTCCCACCCACCCCCCCAAGTTTCAGGCAGTCTCCCACCCACCCAAGTGTCAGGCAGTCTCCCTCCCACCCACCCAAGTGTCAGGCAGTCAGTCAGTCACCCACCCACGTGTCAGGCAGTCAGTCAACCCAAGTGTCAGGCAGTCACCCACCAAGTGTCAGGCAGTAACCCACCCACCCACCCAAGTGTCAGGCAGTCTCCCACCCACCCACCCAAGTGTCAGGCAGTCTCCCACCCACCCAAGTGTCAGGCAGTCTCCCACCCACCCAAGTGTCAGGCAGTCTCCCACCCACCCACCCAAGTGTCAGGCAGTCTCCCACCCACCCACCCACCCAAGTGTCAGGCAGTCTCCCACCCACCCACCCAAGTGTCAGGCAGTCTCCCACCCACCCACCCAAGTGTCAGGCAGTCTAGCCACCCACCCACCCAAGTGTCAGGCAGTCTCCCACCCACCAGTCTAAGTGTCAGGCAGTCAACCCAAGTGTCAGACAGTCTCCCACCCACCCAAGTGTCAGGCAGACTCCCATAACCCACCCACCCACCCAAGTGTCAGCAGTCTCCCATAACCCACCCACCCACCCAAGTGTCAGCAGTCTCCCATAACCCACCCACCCGTCAGGCAGTCTCCGATACCCTAGAGAAAGTGCAGCGCACCATGATCCAGAGAAGAGGCAGGTCTGGCAAAAATCTATCTTTATTAGAAAGTCATAAAAACAAGGGATGCAACCCCACCCCACTCTGCCACATAACCAGGATGCTGACGCCCACCTGATGATATCAGAGCTACCATATGGCGCCCCCTAGTGACGTCAGACGTCTAGGTCTAAATCCCTGGCAATACAGCATAGAGCTGTCTTGGAGGACTGCAGCCACAGCCACACCTCTCCCCAGACTGAACACTCCCCCATGTGTGGCTGTGGCTGCAGTCCTCCAAGACAGCTCTATGCTGTATTGCCAGGGATTTAGACCTAGACGTCTGACGTCACTAGGGGGCGCCATATGGTAGCTCTGACGTCATCAGGTGGGCGTCAGCATCCTGGTTATGTGTCAGAGCCGGGAGGGGTGAGTATCAGGGGGGGTGGTATATATTTTGACTGTTTTCTTGTGTTTGGCAGCCTTCACCTTGAGATAGGCAGTATTTGACTGCCGAAACGTTGGACTTTATGGCATATTAAACCTCCTTTGAGTAAGACCGTGTGCCTGCTTCTTCTTCTTTGTCCGGCTACAGGAAGGGTCAGGAGACAGGGAGGACAGAGGCAGGAGAACCCCATCTGGCTCCGGCCTTGCCTGTCCCTACGAATACAAACATACAACCCCTCACTGAATAACATAGCCCTAACCCCATGTAATAATCCTGGGTGTAAACAAAATAATGGTTTTATGAATATTGTAATGGTTTAATAGGGACCTAGGAGGTGGCCAGTGGGGCTGTTATGTGTATTTGTGTTTATTGTGGGTAGCGGGGGTGGGTGAACGGGGTATTGGCCCCAAGGATGGGTGTTTAGGCCTACCGGGTGGGGGGGTAGTGGGAGGGGTTAACCCCTTCATTACCTTAGCGGTATTAACCGCTAAGTTAAAGAAGAGGTTAAGTCATCCCCCAACCCCCTGGCAAGGCCTAAACACCCACCCAGGGCCAAATACCACCTTCTCCCACCCCCGCTACCCACAATAAGCCTGGCACGGGTGTATAACCCCTTCATTGCCTTGGCGGTAATGAAGTTGCCTGTAAATGCATTTTTTATGCATCGGATTCATGCCGGGGGTCTCTGGTGCTGATATTAATGGATATCAGCTCTGGGACACATGCATGTTATTTTCATCGCAGCTTCACCCCACCTTCTTGCCAACTTTTGTGGCGGGACAATTTGGAGAAGAAACAGCAATTTTAAAGTGGCGATCAGCCGCAATAAGCTGATCAGGGCTTATAGAATTGAGCGTGTTTGAAAAACTGGCGATCAGTGCCGAAAAGTGGCTTATCACCGCGCGTCTGCCGATTTTATTTATTTATTTATTTTCCGGCAAAAAAAAAAACGGTTATTTTTGCTCTAATCGCCAGCTTCTCTGGGCTTACTGAATCGCTGTAGGCGATTACTGCATGAGGGCCTTAGGGAGGATTTGTTCCTGTAAAGTACACCTAGTTTGGCATAGGATTTGGATGTCAGGGTATCAATGTGCAACCCAAATGTTAAATGGGAGTTGAACTATATGCCCAGATATTTCAAACCAGTAACAGGGGCTAGGATGGTATTAGAGCTGGTTTTTATCTGAAGCTCTGTCATTGGCAGCTTTAGCAATTTAGCTCTGGTCCCAAATACCATTGTTACAGTCTTGTCAGTGTTTAAAATCAGTTTGTTTTGGGAAATCCAGTTTCAAGTCTCAAAAAATCAGATTGAAGTATGTGTTCAAGGTCAGAGAGGCGAGGGCTGCGTGCATATAGGATAAGATCTAAGGCCACTCACAATATAAATTCCTCATCTATCCGACATAAGTATAAAATATACTCTACCTAGACCCCTAATACAGAGTTACCCACCTTATACGGGAGCAGCTGCCAGACGAGTATAGTAAATGTAGTGGCGCCCGTAAGGACGACGTGCCAGTTAGGCGGAAGGAGACGCGCACACACTTTTATGTGAAACGGATATATTTGAGGAGGGATTTTGTAGTCTGAGTGAGAAAATTGATATTTTGTCACAATGGAAAAATGGAAAAATTAACCATTTAAATATGCACAGATTTTATCCCACTTTTGGAAATTAGGGATGTTGCCTAAAAGTTTGAGAATGCACAAAGTGCCACCCCTGGGCTTTAATGAAGCAGCATTTGTGGGATAAAGGGAACAGCATTCTGTATAAAGGTATTTTGGGCTCGATATAAATAATTGAAGCCAAAAACTAATATTAAGGGGCCTATGCAGAGAGCAGCGCGAACGGAAATTTCGGCGTTTTTTAGCGTTATATGGCTATAATAAGGTTGGAAATGGCGAGTTGAGTAAAAAGCGCCATTTTTTTTTTTTTTTAGTAGAACTCGCCGCACGGCTTTCGAGAACCAAAATCTCGCCAGTTTTGAAAAGGGCCGTATGCAGAAAGGCACGATCGCCATCTAGGGGCTGTTCGCGCCATTAAAATGGAGAGAAATTCTACAATTAGCTCCGCCAACAAAAGTTGGCAGGAAACTGGAGCTCACCGGCGAGAGTGAAAAAAAAAAAAAAAAACGCGCTTTTTTTCAAACATGTTTCACCAGCGCGCATCTCGCCGGTTGAAACTCTCCATAATCAAGCATGATTTTAAATGCAGTTTTCTGACCTTTCTGCATATGGAGATAAAATCACGCCATTACAGGTACAATTTATTACCAATTCCAATTATTTCCAGCGCTGCTCTCTGCATAGGCCCCTAAGTAAATTGAGAATGGAAAAATATTCAGCACAAACGTACAGAATGTGATGTTCTGAGAGATCTTACAGATGTTATCAAATCCCACAATGAATGTATAGAAAATGTCTGTATAGAACGAGTCAAACAAGAATACGCCAATAAAACGTTTAATTGGGAGATACAGGGGCCACAATTCAGGTCAGTTAGCTGGAAGAAGGGAAGCCGGTCAGCCGGTAGAGCCGGTCAGCCGGTAGAGCAGGTCAGCCGGTCAGCCAGAAGAGCCGGTCAGCCGGTCAGCCAGTAGAGCAGATCAGCCGGTAGAGCAGGTCAGCCGGTCAGCTCTGAGATCAGCATTACTTATATCTCCTAACCTTTGCCCCCTGCATGTAATGCGCAGAACAGCCTGCACTGCATATACTGTACATGAGATACTTAACCCTTTCTTTTCGCTCGACTCTAATCTGAATGATTTGCTAATTGGTTTGTAATTAGAGAGATATTTGTAGCAGAATCCCATGTATGTTCTTTTTACCTTTTTAGATACCGTTTTGTGTTATAAAAGATATGAGATCAGAGGGGCTCCCTGTTTGCACTCGTGTTTTGGCAGAAGTATATATGTGACCCTATAAATCTCCCTCACACCCGGCTTGGCAGTGTGACACTAGTGCAGCGACCTGGGGAAGAATCACTGAGCTGTTAGCAATAGATACAACGGATAGAAAAGACACTACACATTAGGTTGGATTAAAGAGAGTATTTTATTTAAATAATTAATCTCTTTGCTGGTAGGGGCCTGCAGCACATTGCAGAGCGATATAGTAACACGCAGAGCAATGCACTGCAGGCCCCTCCGGCAACAAAGGAGTGAAGACCAATGCAGGGTGTATAAAGATCTCACTGATAATTCATGCACAAAGGGCAGTTTGTTGCTGTGATCCAGAGGAAGGCGAAACATAACCCCTGCTGTGCAATGGGGGAAAAAAATTCCTTCCTGACCCCATTAAATGGCGATCGGATGGTCCCTGGATCACTGCGCAGTGAGATCAGATGGAACAGCACAGATCAGCGTTGTTATACACAGGGGCACACTCAGTATATAGAGATGCGGGTGATGGGGCCCTTGTGCCCCTGTGTATAACTCACCTGCTCCCCCATCCCCCTGCATATCTATCCCATTCACCCCTTTTCCTCCCGCATACCTCGCAGGGCCGGCCGGCCATTAGGCGGTCGCCTAGCGCGCAGAGGTCCTAGGGGCGCATTAATAATCATTATTATTTTTTCCTCTTATTATTTCTAATTTATTTATCTTTTTTTAAAAATTATTATTCTTTTTTTTATCCAGTATTTTGGCGCCCTTTTATTTTTATTTTGCGTCGCGCTGGGGTGCGGTCGCACCCCCTGCAGCCCCGATAGCTATGCCACTGTTTATTTTATTATTTTATTTATCTTATTATTTTTTATACAACTGGGGCACAAATTTTAAGTTTTGCCTCGGGCGCATGAAACCCGTGCTCCGGTCCTGCTCCTTGTTCTCTCTCACCCTCTCACGCCCAATATCCCAATCTCCCTCTAGTACCTGCCCCTCCCGCAGCCTTCCTGATCTTATCTGCCTGTCCTGCGGTCAAACCAACTTCTCAGGGCCCCTAGAATACCCCTGGATCTACGCCCTGGCTCCTCTGCTACCTGCTCCCGGGGTCTGCTGCTCCGCCTAAAAAAGGTGAAGCAGCAGATCTGTCCGCACCTCTCGTATTCTGCTACCTGCTCCCGGGGTCTTCTCCTCCGCCTAAAAAAGGTGAAGCAGCAGATCCGTCCACACCTCTCATATTCTCCTAGGCCATCGTCCACCACGTCGCCAGACTTGACATCCGCTTCGTCGTCTGCCTCATCGGCCGCCTTGTAGCCCACCTCTTCGCACCACTTGACGCCCGTTTTATCGTATGCCTCGTCGTCCGCCTCGTAGCCCGCCTCGTCGTCTGGTGGCACAAAGGGCACCACCTTCGTGCGTGTCCTGATCTGCAGAAGACATGAAGTGTTTGTAACCAGGGACAGTGGCAAGAGCTCCTGTGCCACTTATACCCCCTCCCCAATACCACGTTATACCGCCCTCCACAGGGCAAATACCCGTTATACCCACCTCCCCAGGCTCAGTACCCAGTTATACAACCCTCCCAAGGCCCAGTACCCAGTTATACAACCCTCCCACAGCCCAGTACCCTGCTATACGCCCCTCCCCAGGCCCAGTACTCGTTATACCCACCTCACCAGGCCCAGAACCCGTTATACCCACCTCACCAGGCCCAGTACCCATTATATACCCCTCCCCAGAAGGTCATGTTTCTATTTATCAAAAATACATTGAGTTACCTCTGGTTTTCAAGCATGTCCTGGGGGAGTTATCACAGAGACACAGAAATGTCGCTGAGTTTGGTGAGTAACTCCCTTAAACTCTCAGCAGTTGAATTCCCCATTAGGCGCTTAATGCGTTAAAAACAAGCGTTGCTATTTCTTTGCATGAAGTTGCAGGTAATTGGAAGAGTTACACAGTGACGGCTATGTCATCACTCACCTTCTTCCATCGAATCGGTCTTAGCGGTAGTGATCTCAGTATTATTTCCTCCTTAACATCGGATATCCATATCCATTCTTCGCCTCTGATCTGTATGCAAGACAATGCTTTAAGACAGGGTTGCGCAACCTTTTTCCCCTGCTCCCCCCTCCACCCTCCCCACCTTGTCTCCGACGTTCTGATGTAACGACGTCATGTGATATCACGTTGCTATGGCAATGCCACATCATGTGATGCCACGTTGCTGTCTCCAGAAGCCGCCGGAGACAAGGAAAGGGAACTTACAGAGGCCTTGCGCGCGATTTCCGGCATTTAATTTAAATGCTGTGGGGAAGAGCGAGGGGCCACTGTAAGCGCCGAGCCCCTCCCCAAGAAAATGTCGCACCCCTCGATTTGCGCACCCCTGCTTTAAGAGATATTCTGGGACCCTCCAACTCCTCCATCGGACCCTTCCTCATATTGACTGACCTTGCAGTGCTCTGCACTGACTTGCACTGACCTGCTATGATGCCTCTCAAAATACCATGCTAACTCATTCTGAACATACATGTGTCCTTTCTACATGTTACTCAGCTTGTATGGGCCACAGACAGCTTTCCCGGGGTCCAGGACTAGTTGCCACCGGGGACACTCACCCATGGGTCGGTGACCTTGCGAGAACCCACCCCCCCAACCTGTTTTCTCTTGCATTGCCATAGACAACAACATTTCAGCCTGCTGGCCTTTCTCAGGTAAATTGGCTAAACCCACTAAAGCCAATAAAGAAAGGCCAGCAGCCGAAACATTGTAGTCTGTGGCACAATAAATTATCTTTTTTTATTCAAATCCGTGTGCCCTTTTCCATCAATCATATTGTATCCATTGGACGAAATGCCGGTCTTCCCTGAGACTAAGGGGCACCGGTAAAAGTATGACTAATTGTTTTTTTTAGTGTGCAGCAAATCCCCATCATTTTTGCGTTCTCTTGCTCTGCCCCAATCTGACACAGCACCTTGCTCTCTCACCCCCCTCTTACACTCCCGCGTCACCCTTTCCTTCCCCAAAGGTTGTCATTTAATCAGATCTTACCCAAATTGTCTCCATCTCCCTTGGAAATGTTCTGTCTTTAAACTGTGCGGCTCCTCTTGATCCGGACTTTCTTAGCTGACCCCTTTAGGTTTCGGCTTCGAGGGTCTAAAAAATAAGCGACTCCGAAAAGATGTGAAATATGCCCACGGGTCCTAATGGGGCACTGAGGGGGAGACTTAAATACTAGTAAATATAATCTACTGTGCTAACAAATATAATCTATTAACTAACAAATATAACTTATTAAACTAAGAAATATAACTTATTAAACTAAGAAATATAATTTATTAAACTAAGAAATATAACTTATTAAACTAAGAAATATAATTTATTAAACTAAGAAATATAACTTATTAAACTAACAAATATATCTTATTAAACTAAGAAATATAATTTATTAAACTAAGAAATATAACTTATTAAACTAAGAAATATAACTTATTAAACTTACAAATATAATCTATTTAACTAAATAAATATCTATTAAACTAAATAAATATCTATTCAACTAAATAAATATAATCTACTTCAAAACAATACAATAAAAAGCTGGAGAAATGATACGTTAACCAAGCCACAGATGTGATACCAATGAGCGTTGAACTCCTTGCAGATCCACCGTCAGCTGGTTGTGGCAGAAAGTGGTGACATGCAGTAGAACAGAGTGGTTGAGCTGTAACCACGGCAGTCAGGTCAGAAATCAACACAATATTTTTTGAAATTTAGAATGAGAATGTTCAGTATGTCACATTCTGGGCTCAGACACTGAGCCCTGTCACATGTTAGCAGCTTGTGATAATAGAAAGTATCCATATACTGGGATGTGATAAGAGACATTATAGTCATTTTATACTGGGTCCCATAACCTGCTTTATATGAAGTATCATTTTACACTAGTAGAGATGTTACATTTTGAAAAAATAGCGCTTCTGGCGACAATGTTCATTTTCTCTACAAATGATAAATGAAAAAGTTGGATAAAACGTTATATGTGTGTGTGCGCGCGCAATATATATATATATATATATATGAGTGAAAAGAGAAAAAAGTAACCCGTATGGGAGCACTCAGGTATGCAGATTAACATATAGTATTTTATTTATTTGACACAGTGCAAAAAAGGATAAGTAAACAGTACATGATTAAAAACACTTAAAAAAGGCTAGGACCCCTGTCACGGGTACTACCCATAGACACAAGTGGGCAAAACTAGGGAATGACTCAAATTGTCAACCCTTAACATGAAAATGGATAGTGACTCAAGAAACACTTGGATAGGTCAGAATAAATCACAACAGGTTAATGGGTTCACAGGCACCTATACAAAGCTAAAGATAATACGTACTACACACCAATGAAGTGACTAGTCAAAATATAAATGACAATCTTAAACCATCATGAATCTGCTTGAGCATACAATTATGTAACCAATACCAACAGCACAAATAAATCACTTGAAGGAAAAAGGTGGCATGATGGGATGAAGTCACTAGATGTGTAGAGCAATGAAGTGTGTGAATAGCATGTATGGAAAATTACCTGATGAACACCTATTAGATAACCTTGTGTGTGTTGTCAGTATCCATAATGAAAAAATAGAGTGTCACAGTCCAAAGATTAGTTGCACCAGTGCTGGGTAGCATAGTTACGTGAACATCTGTCAGGGGTCCTGCCTAGCACCCCCACTCCGACGCACCCCCACTCCAAGTCTAAGTCTCTGGACGAAACGCGTCCATGCTATTCACACACTTCATTGCTCTACACATCTAGTGACTTCATCCCATCATGCCACCTTTTTCCTTCAAGTGATTTATTTGTGCTGTTGGTATTGGTTACATAATTGTATGCTCAAGCAGATTCATGATGGTTTAAGATTGTCATTTATATTTTGACTAGTCACTTCATTGGTGTGTAGTACGTATTATCTTTAGCTTTGTATAGGTGCCTGTGAACCCATTAACCTGTTGTGATTTATTCTGACCGATCCAAGTGTTTCTTGAGTCACTATCCATTTTCATGTTAAGGGTTGACAATTTGAGTCATTCCCTAGTTTTGCCCACTTGTGTCTATGGGTAGTACCCGTGACAGGGGTCCTAGCCTTTTTTAAGTGTTTTTAATCATGTACTGTTTACTTATCCTTTTTTGCACTGTGTCAAATAAATAAAATACTATATGTTAATCTGCATACCTGAGTGCTCCCACACGTTTTACTTTTTTCTCTTTTCACTCATACTATTTACAACCCGTGAGCACCGCCAATTCTTACTGATGTAAAGTTATTTATTGGCTTATGGTGGCATTAATATTGCAAAAGTAGATGCAAGGTTTTTTCCCCCACCTTCCCCCCCTTTTTCCCCCCGTTATTTGAACATATATATATATATATATATATATATATATATATATATATATATATATACTGTAAATATTCCTGTATTCTTTTCTTGGGGTTGAGGAGGAGCGCTGGATCTCGTGATATGTGAAAAAATATAAATATATATAGTGCAGATGGTAATTCACTGCTTTAAAAGATGTAAAACATAAGAAATGAACTCACAAAAAACGTATAAAATCACTGCATGTCAGAGATCCTTCTCTCTCTGACTGGAGCCCTTTATGTTACTGGAGTCTGTATCCTCTCAGTGAAGTGGATGATATGAAAATAAAGAAAACCACAAATAGTGCAAATAGTATGAACTATACAAATGTATTATGCACAGGTAATTAGGAAACTCACATTTTCCATAATAAAGTGGGTGGTGGAGAGAACCGCCGATAGAAGCAGGCTGCTGTTGGGTGCTTCACTTTCCCCTCACAGTGTAGTTCAATGCCTTACTGTTCTTACATCTTACTGATGTAAAGTTATTTATTGGTTTATGGTGGCATTAATATTGCAAAAGTAGATGCAGGGTTTTTTTCCCCACCTTCCCCCCCTTTTTTCCCCCGTTATTTGAACATATATATATATATATATATATATATATATATATATATATATATATATATATATATATATATATATATATATATATACTGTAAATATTCCTGTATATTCATTTGCATGTCTTAGACAGGTCTGCAACCCTGTCTTTCACCATTATTTTTAACCTTAATAGTCGTGTATATATATATATATTGTGACAAACGGCTTACTCCGGGGCTCCGCCGTCTGTCCGGGACTGTTAGAACACGGTCTTTTAGGGTAGGTTAAATGATGAGACGTCACGTACTGTTCCTTTAAACAGGCTATGCCTGGTTTATTCAGTCCCAGGCACTGAGACTGCCACAGTTTAAACAGAAAACAAAGCCAAACAAAAAGCTGCTCGTCTGAGCGATAACTTAAACTTAGATGTCCCTGACTCAGAGTTGGAAGTGGCTTGTCCACTTCCACCAACAAAATAAGTACCTTTGCAGTCTTTAGACAAACTAACAGAATGAATGAAGCGATTTGGAAAAGAGGCTTTCTCACCCCTCTGCAGTTCAGCAGCCTTCCATGCTCTTGGGCGGGGCCCAGAGGAAACAGGAAACAGGTCTTATATACCTGAACTCTAATCAGCATGACAGGTGACAGAAAACAGGCAGCAGACAAACTGTGGAATGGAGTGCCTGTACCACGAGGCTGCCCTGTTCAGCTTAGACAGGACAGAAACTGTTCAGTATCCTGGGAGCCCTGTATATGGAGTTTATTACCAACCCCTGGTTTCTGTCACATATCCTCCCCCCCAGCTCAGACCTCGAGGGGTGAGCGACCATGGATATTAGGGAGTGCATCCTTGACAACCCGTCGGCATTGCCATGTTTGTGCCCCGACCTGTGTTCCACAGAAAATTTAAAGGGCTGTAGGCTTAGGAACCACCTGGTCACCCTAGCGTTCTTCTCCCTATTTTGACACATCCAGGTAAGGGGTGCATGATCTGTGACCAATCGGAACTTTCTCCCCAACAGATAATACTTGAGTGTCTCTACAGCCCACTTTATTGCGAGACACTCTTTCTCGACTATGGAGTAATTTTTCTCCTGGGGATTTAGTTTCCTACTTAAATAAAGGATGGGGTGCTCCTCCCCTTGAGACTCCTGGGAGAGTACCGCCCCCAGCCCTACCTCAGATGCGTCGGTTTGGACTACGAACTCTTTGGAGAAGTCAGGTGTGACCAACACTGGTTGGGCACAGAGAGCTTCTTTCAGGCTTCTAAAGGCCTGTTCGGCTTCGGGGGACCACTTTACCATTAGCGGTCCTCTTGCTTTTGTGAGGTCGGTTAGTGGGGTTGCCTTAGTTGCAAAATTGGGAATAAACCTCCTATAGTAGCCAATTAACCCCAAAAAGGTCCTTACTTGTTTTTTTGTGACTGGCCTTGGCCAATTTTGTATCGCCTCTACTTTGAGTGTTTGTGGTTTGAGTAACCCTCTACCAATAGAATACCCCAGATACTTGGCCTCCTCCAGACCAATAGTGCATTTAGCGGGGTTAGCAGTTAGTCCAGCAGACCGAACTGCGTCGAGCACAGCTTGGACCTTTGGAAGGTGGGACTGCCAATCTTCACTATGGATTACCACATCATCCAGGTAGGCGGCAGCGTACCGAACATGTGGTTTTAAAATTTTATCCATCATTCTTTGGAATGTGGCGGGAGCTCCATGTAAGCCAAAAGGCAGCACCTTATATTGAAAGAGGCCGTCTGGGGTTGAGAAGGCTGTTTTTTCTTTTGCCCTTTCTGTGAGGGGAACCTGCCAGTACCCTTTTGTTAGGTCTAGGGTTGTGAGATATCGGGCTTTGCCCAGTCTCTCTACAAGTTCATCCACCCTGGGCATAGGATAAGTATCAAATTTTGACACCGCGTTTAGTTTCCGGTAGTCATTACAAAACCTTGTTGTACCGTCTGGCTTTGGGACTAAAACTATAGGGCTGTTCCACCCACTTTGGGATTCCTCAATTACGCCTAGTTTTAGCATTTTTTTAACCTCTAAACTTATAGCCTCTCTCTTGGCCTCTGGGATTCGGTACGGTTTAAGGTTAACTCGGACCCCCGGTTCAGAGACTATGTCATGTTTAATTACGTTAGTTTTACCTGGCTGTGTAGAGAAGATTTCTTTGTTCCTTCTCACTAAACTCTGGACCTCTCGTTTCTGATGCACGGACAGTGTTTCAGCTATGCTAACCTCTGGGTCAGTTTCTTGATTCTCTGACGGACCTGGGGGTACTAGGGTTAACAAGACCTCTCTATCTTTCCAGGGCTTGAGTAGGTTTATATGGTAAATTTGCTCAGGTTTCCTCCTACCTGGCTGCCTTACCCTATAATTTACTTCTCCCACTCTTTCCAAGACCTCATATGGCCCATGCCATTTAGCAAGGAATTTACTCTCCACGGTGGGAACCAGAACTAGTACCCTATCACCTGGAAAAAAAATTCTGACCCTAGCACCCTTATTATACGTATTCCTCTGTGCTTCTTGAGCTTTCTCCATGTGTTCCCTCACTATGGGTAGGACTGCAGCAATGCGGTCCTGCATTTGGGCAACATGCTCTATTACACTTCTGTAAGGGGTAACCTCGTGTTCCCAAGTTTCTTTGGCTATATCCAGTAAGCCCCTTGGATGTCGGCCATACAATAGTTCAAACGGGGAGAAGCCTGTGGATGACTGGGGAACTTCCCTAATGGCAAATAACAGGTATGGTAACAAACAGTCCCAGTTTTTCCCATCCTTATCGACCGCCCGGCGTAACATGCTCTTTAAGGTTTTATTGAACCTTTCCACTAAACCATCTGTTTGTGGATGATAGACTGAGGTTCTGAGATGCTTGATTTTTAGGAGTTTACATAGCTCTTTTGTTACTTGGGACATAAATGGTGTTCCCTGGTCAGATAAGATCTCTTTAGGAATTCCGACCCGGGAAAACAGAAGTACTAACTCTTTTGCTATGTTTTTAGCAGAGGTGCTACGTAGGGGAACTGCCTCCGGATATCGGGTAGCATAATCTAATATTACCAATATATGCTGATGTCCCCTAGCAGACTTTATTAGGGGTCCTACTAGATCCATAGCAATCCGGTCAAATGGTACCTCTATTATGGGAAGGGGTACCAATGGGCTGCGGTATGCCTTGAACGGGGCGGTGATCTGACATTCTGGGCATGAGGAACAATAGTTTGTAATTTCTGCCAGAACCCCAGGCCAATAAAAGCTTCGGAGAACCTTTTCTTTTGTCTTTTCCACCCCTAGGTGTCCCCCCAATGGATGACTATGTGCGAGGTGTAATACTACGTTACGGAATGTCCGTGGTACCAACAATTGTTTAGTTGTAACTGATTTTCTTTTATCAACCCGATATACTAGGTCGTTCTCTACCTCGAAGTAGGGGTAAGCAAGTGACCTATCTGGTTGGCCATGAGTACTATTCTGGTCCCGTATATTTCCCCTTGCTACCGCTAATGTGGGGTCCTCCCACTGGGCCTTCTTAAAACTCCCAGGACTGACCTCTAGGTCAGCGAGGGTCTTATCCTGTACTGGGGTGGTAAGTGCCTGATCAACATCTTGATTTGGGGTATTCCCTACCAAAGTAGTGATGGGGAAGGGAATTTCACAGCACTCCTCCTTTTCCCCCTTCTTATTTGGGCCCTCGTCAACCTCCATTTCTGAAAAAGGAAAAGGATTTGTTTCTTCTAACACTTCGTTATGGTCTGCTATTGAACTCTGGGCGCTATTCTGAGCTGGGGACCACATTTTTAGAAAATGGGGAAAGTCGGTCCCTATTAACACATCATGTGCCAGTTTGGGTACAACACCCACCTTGAAATCTAAAGAACCAAATTCTGTTTCAAAAAAAACATCAACAGTGGAATATTCATGATTATCCCCATGTATACAACAAATTGCCACTCTTTGTGAACTGTTTACCTGTTTCTTCTTAATGGGCAATAGGTATTCGGACACTAGTGTGACCATACTCCCAGAGTCAAGAAGTGCCCGAACCCTCTTACCATTAACCTTTACAAATGCCCACAGATGGTTATTCAAGGGGTCCTCTGGGCTAGGGCCCATACATTGGGACAACAGCGAATAAGGTTCCACGCTGTTGCATTGCATGGGCTCATCATTTAGTGGGCAGATTTTTGCTGTGTGGCCCCTCTCATGACAATTTACACATTTAGGTACATAGTCTGTGTCCCACTTAGAGCCTTTTCCCGGCTCCCCATGTTGGCTATTGCCCTTAGTGTGCGAACCACTGTTGCTGGAGCGGCGTGAAGGTGGTCGCCGCTCTTCAGCGCCCCTTAACCCCGGTACCCTTTTACCGTCTCTGGAAGAGTCCTGGAACCTCGGATAGTGGGGTTGCTCCACGACTGTGGGTTGCGGGTGCTCTTCTGCTGCACTGTACCTTTCTACAAGGGCCACAAGCTCATCCGCATTGTGGGGGTCACTCCGACTGACCCAACGGCGTAAGGCAGAGGGAAGTTTCCTCAAGAACTGGTCCATGACCAACCGTTCCACGATGTGGCTTGCTGAGTTGATCTCGGGTTGTAGCCACTTCCGGGCGAGGTGGATGAGGTCATACATCTGGCTTCGGGTGGCTTTATCCATCGTGAAGGACCATGCGTGAAACCTTTGGGCACGAACAGCCGTGGTTACGCCGAGGCGGGCGAGGATCTCGAACTTCAATTTTGCATAGACGTTAGCTTCGGCTGGCTCTAGATCAAAGTAAGCCTTCTGGGGTTCGCCGCTTAGGAAGGGTGCGATTAGACCAGCCCACTCAGCTTCTGGCCATCCCTCTCTCTGTGCCGTGCGTTCAAACGTGAGAAGATAGGCTTCCACATCATCCGAGGATCCCATCTTCTGAAGGTAGTGGCTTGCCCTGGTCATTTTCGGAACTGGGGCTGCCTCTGCCAGTGGAAGGTTACTGATAGTCCCCCTCAGGATCTCGAGTTCCTGCTGTAAGCCCTGAGCGAACCGCTTTTGCTCCTCTCTCAGCAGGCGGTTTGTCTCTTGCTGGTTTGCATTAGTCTCTTGCTGGGCTATTAACAGCTGTCGCTGGGTTTCACTCGCCTGTTGCTGGGCTTCATTCGCGTCTTTCTGGACAGCGACATTGCGTACCAGCGCACTCACCACGTCTTCCATCTTGTTTGGAGAGAGAGAAAAAAAAACCTTCTTTTTTTTTTTTTTTTTAAAGTTCTTTAACCCCCAGACCTTTCAGTGTTCTGCCCGCATTCTCCACCATATGTGACAAACGGCTTACTCCGGGGCTCCGCCGTCTGTCCGGGACTGTTAGAACACGGTCTTTTAGGGTAGGTTAAATGATGAGACGTCACGTACTGTTCCTTTAAACAGGCTATGCCTGGTTTATTCAGTCCCAGGCACTGAGACTGCCACAGTTTAAACAGAAAACAAAGCCAAACAAAAAGCTGCTCGTCTGAGCGATAACTTAAACTTAGATGTCCCTGACTCAGAGTTGGAAGTGGCTTGTCCACTTCCACCAACAAAATAAGTACCTTTGCAGTCTTTAGACAAACTAACAGAATGAATGAAGCGATTTGGAAAAGAGGCTTTCTCACCCCTCTGCAGTTCAGCAGCCTTCCAGGCTCTTGGGCGGGGCCCAGAGGAAACAGGAAACAGGTCTTATATACCTGAACTCTAATCAGCATGACAGGTGACAGAAAACAGGCAGCAGACAAACTGTGGAATGGAGTGCCTGTACCACGAGGCTGCCCTGTTCAGCTTAGACAGGACAGAAACTGTTCAGTATCCTGGGAGCCCTGTATATGGAGTTTATTACCAACCCCTGGTTTCTGTCACATATCCTCCCCCCCAGCTCAGACCTCGAGGGGTGAGCGACCATGGATATTAGGGAGTGCATCCTTGACAACCCGTCGGCATTGCCATGTTTGTGCCCCGACCTGTGTTCCACAGAAAATTTAAAGGGCTGTAGGCTTAGGAACCACCTGGTCACCCTAGCGTTCTTCTCCCTATTTTGACACATCCAGGTAAGGGGTGCATGATCTGTGACCAATCGGAACTTTCTCCCCAACAGATAATACTTGAGTGTCTCTACAGCCCACTTTATTGCGAGGCACTCTTTCTCGACTATGGAGTAATTTTTCTCCTGGGGATTTAGTTTCCTACTTAAATAAAGGATGGGGTGCTCCTCCCCTTGAGACTCCTGGGAGAGTACCGCCCCCAGCCCTACCTCAGATGCGTCGGTTTGGACTACGAACTCTTTGGAGAAGTCAGGTGTGACCAACACTGGTTGGGCACAGAGAGCTTCTTTCAGGCTTCTAAAGGCCTGTTCGGCTTCGGGGGACCACTTTACCATTAGCGGTCCTCTTGCTTTTGTGAGGTCGGTTAGTGGGGTTGCCTTAGTTGCAAAATTGGGAATAAACCTCCTATAGTAGCCAATTAACCCCAAAAAGGTCCTTACTTGTTTTTTTGTGACTGGCCTTGGCCAATTTTGTATCGCCTCTACTTTGAGTGTTTGTGGTTTGAGTAACCCTCTACCAATAGAATACCCCAGATACTTGGCCTCCTCCAGACCAATAGTGCATTTAGCGGGGTTAGGTTTCTGTCACAATATATACATATATATATATATATACATATATATATATATTTATATATATATATACATACACATATAGTATGTATATATATATATCATACTATGGGGCCTATGCAGAGAGCAGCGCTATTTCGAAATTCGCCATTTTTTGGAGAAAATCGCGCAGAAAGCAGCAGAAAATGGCGAGTTCCGAAAAACGTGCCAATTTTTCTTTTCTATTTGTAAAACTCGCCTCGCGGCTGGCGAGAACCTCAATCTCGCCAGTTTAAAAAATATCCGTATGCAGAGAGGCGCGAACGGCATCTAGCGGCTGTTCGCGCCAATAAAAAGGCGCGATTGTCTCCGTTTTGCCTCGCCAAAAAAAACTGCCGCTCGCGGCCATTGCAAAGGGGAAAAAAAAGGTGCGAATTTGTTTTAACACATTTCTGAAGCGCGCATCTCGCCAATTTAAACTCGCCACACGCATCCATGTTAAACATAGCAGAATTCGCACTTTTCTGCATATGGAGATTAAAACTCTCCAAAAAAGCTACTTTTTAATAAATTCGCCAATTTTAAAATTCGCTGCTCTCTGCATAGGCCCCTAAATGTATATATATAGTCTAGAGAGAGATTATAATGGCAGTGAGAAATAGTGGCCAGAATTAATAACAGTGCAATTGTGTGTGTGTGTGTGTATATGTGTGTGTGTGTGTATATATATATATATATATATATATATATGGTATAACCCAGAGGTGCGCAAAGTGGGGAGGGGGAGATTTTTCGGGGGGGGGTGGCGCGGGCGGTTGCAGAGGCCCCGCGCACTTCCTCGAGGCATTAAAATTAAATGCCGGGGGATCACGTGAGGCCTCTGCAATGCTATTACTTACCTTGACTCTGCCGGCGTCACTCGTGTCCATGGCAACGCGGTGTTAAATTACGCCGCGGGGTCATGTGACGTCACCCTCGTCAAATGCCGCTGCAGGTCACGTAACGCCGCATCAAGGTAAGGGGGGGGGGGGCGCGAGCACCAACAGAGGGAAGGCAGGGGGGCGAGCTGCAAAAGTTTGTGCTCCCCTGGTATAACCAATAAATAATATAGCTGATATAGCAATCTGGTTGTCGCTAGAGAGAGATTATAATGGCAGTGAGAAATAGTGGCCAGAATTAATAACAGTGCAATTACTAAAAAGTAGTTGTAATAAAATAATAATAAACACTATGCCTAAACACAATAAAAGTCCAGAAACCTAGCTCTAATAGCTATGTTATAACTCAATCATAAAAGGATCCAATTCGGGCGTCCTCTGGAGCCCTGGCAGCTCTCTTCAGGGAAACAACCACCTCCTCGATAGATATCTAAACAAAACAAAAAGAAGAGAAAGCGCCCGCTCCATGTGTAAATTTGGTTTAACAATTTCATTTCCTGGACAAGATAAAAATAACAAACTCACAAACGCCCGTTTGGTAAAAGCATTGTGTGAGACAGGCTCGGGCTCCGTGGTAATCCGGTGGTCAATCCGCAGCTCCAGACTTTGGACGATGACCGGGAAACTCGATAGGCTGCGCCCCTTGCAGTGTGGTCCTCCGGCAATCTGTAGTATGCAGTTGTGATTCCACTCTGTAATTCCGGTGTCTCGTCTTGGTTGCGTACCAACTTCCCTTCCCGGCGTCAAGACGGATAGTGTGGCAATAACGAGAAGAAAGTACCTACGCGTTTCTTCAGCACACGGCCGATTTCATCAGGGGATAATGCTACAACTCACTCGTAATGGTTTTATAGTCCTACAGTCCAATTGGTAATGGCATAATAGATCACATGTGTTACTGATTTTAGATAATACAGTAATAGATTCTTGTATGACACACACACACACACATATATATATATATATACACACATACGTATGTATGTATATATATATATATATATATATATATATATACATATATATAATATATATATATATATATACACACATACATCTATTTACACACACACACATACATACATACATATAAAACGGTCTTCTTCGGAGAGAAGAAGATATATATATGTATATATATATATACAGTGCTCGACAAATAATGTTAACCTGTCGCCCGTTGCGAGTGGATTTAGGCAGCTGGCGACCCGTGCTGCAGCTCAATGAATTCCCCTGCTCGTGCCAAATTTTTTTTTTTTTTTTTTTTTTTAAATAAATAAATAAATAAATAATCCCCCTCCCTGATTGGGTTAAAAAAAAGTTAAAAAAAATGGCGGCAAATCCTGTGGTCCCGGCGCGCGTGCACAGGGCAAGCAGAGTGTCCTGCCATTTGCGCTGCCTGTTCCCCCCAGCAACCCAGAATCCCCCGCATCCCTCCCCCCCCCCACGTGGGACGGAGGGGGAAGCCCAAACCAAGCCCCGCGCGCAACCCAGCCCCCCCCCCCCTCCGCTCCCCACGTGGGACGGAGGGGGAGCCCAAACCAAGCCCCGCGCGCAACCCAGCCCCCCCCCCTCCGCTCCCCACGTGGGACGGAGGGGGAACCCCAAAACAAGCGCCGCGCGCGATCCAGCCCCCACACCCTCCCCCCTCCGCTCCCCACGTGGGACGGAGGGGGAAGCCCAAAACAAGCGCGCGATCCAGCCCCTCCGCTCCCCACGTGGGACGGAGGGGGAAGTGCAAACCCAGCTTCCCCCGTGCGCGCCTCCTGCTGGGACCTGCTCCTGCTCCTGCTGGGACCTGCTCCTGCTCCTGCTGGGACCTGCTCCTGCTCCTGCTGGGACCTGCTCCTGCTGGGACCTGCTCCTGCTCCTGCTGGGACCTGCTGCTGCTGCTGCTGGGACCTGCTCCTGCTCCTGCTGGGACCTGCTGCTGCTGCTGCTGGGACCTGCTGCTGCTCCTGCTGGGACCTGCTGCTGCTGCTGCTGGGACCTGCTGCTGCTGGGACCTGCTGCTGCTGCTGCTGAGGCCCACGCTGCGCTGTGTGTCCCATGTCTTGGAGAGGGACCACTGCCGTGCGGAGACCCCACTGCTGCCACGTGTGACCCGGTGAGTGTGTGAGTGACAGACTGAGTGTCTGTGAGTGTGCCTGTGTGCCTGTGTGTCTGTGAGTGTGCCTGTGTGTCTGTGAGTGTGCCTGTCAGTGTGCCTGTGTGCCTGTGTGTGTGTGTCTGTCAGTGTGCCTGTGTGTCTGTGAGTGTGTCTGTGAGTGTGCCTGTGTGTCTGTCAGTGTGCCTGTGTGTCTGTCAGTGTGCCTGTGAGTGTGCCTGTGAGTGTGCCTGTGTGCCTGTGTGTCTGTGAGTGTGCCTGTGTGTCTGTGAGTGTGCCTGTGTGTCTGTGAGTGTGCCTGTGTGTCTGTGAGTGTGCCTGTGTGTCTGTGAGTGTGCCTGTCAGTGTGCCTGTGTGTGTGTGTGTGTGTCTGTCAGTGTGCCTGTGTGTCTGTG